>NW_027126091.1:2500-42961 GCF_037325665.1 Littorina saxatilis | reverse complement strand
CACACACACAGAGGGTTGACTCGTATGCTTTCCCTCCCGCTATCCACTCGTCTAAATACAATATCCTGTAGAGTGAATACAGGCTTTGATGTGATGCACGCACACACACACACACACACACACACACACACACACACACACACACACACACACACACACACACACACACACACACAAACAGGGTTGACTCTCATGCTTTCCCTCGCGCTATCCACTCGTCTAAATACAATATCCTGCAGAGTGAATACACGCTTTGCTGTGACACACACACACACACACACACACACACACACACACACACACACACACACACACACACACACACACACACACAGGGTTGACTCGTACGCTTTCCCTCGCACTATCCACTCGTATAAATACAAAATCCTGTAGAGTGAATACACGCTTTGAGCAAAGAAAGGAAATTCCAACGAATCCCCCCAGAGCTTGTAACAAATTGCCAAGCCAGGGCCATACGATTGAAGTATTGTACCCTATGATCTTCCACTGCAGTACAAATACATCTTGTGGAAGGTTATGGGGTGGAACATAGTTCAGCAGGCACTTTGTTACAAGCACCTGGGGGTGGTTCACACTTCTGGTAGGGACAATCGCTTTGTGGAAGCGACATAAAAGGTGAAATGTACACTCTGTACAGGTCGCGGGTTTTACACTCGCATGACGAATATCATGTCCACAAAGGCATACTAAGCTGTTCTTCACAAAATCTGTTCTGAGACTTTGAGACTCAATGCAACGACTGTGACTTGTAGCAAAGCCTTTTTTTAAAACAATAAGTTAGTGGTTGGGTTGAGGATGAATGGTGTTTCAATTTGGGAGGGGGGGGGGGGGGGTGTCTGAGAGGGTCGAGCGCAAAGTTATCAGCAGTCAAAATAACCCGCGAGCTTTTTGTAGCACATTTTCGTTTTCTTTCTTCTTCTTTTTCTTGGTTTAAGTTGATAATTTACAGATTCGCAGAAAAATGGGGCATCAGAAATACAACACCTTTGGGTGCTTTACGTGTTACCTGCAGAACACATTCCACCGTTTAAATCTTCTGCCGTCATTAGTATAGGAGGAAAAAGAATCAGTTTCGGTTCGGCAGACTTTTTCTTCTCCTGAACTTTCTAGCTACCAATAAGTAAAAAGATCAAAGGATATTTGATTTCGCAATGTGCTGATAAAGTGTTCCTTATAGTTGTGTCCGCGACACGAATACGCCATTAAAGTAGTAACGTTTACTTCTTAGAACCATATTCCAGCCATAAAATGTCCACATATCTCTATGATCTGAGAGCACCAAAAGGTTACAATCCTCAATTAGATACATTTATTGTCCTCCTAAAAAATCGGGACCGGCACTTGTCTTTTATCCCCACATACTCTCCAATCCCACCCCCCCCCCCCCCCCCCCGCCCACCCATCCTCTGCTCCCGATGCACAATCTGACCACACACACCGCCTCTCTCTCTGTGTCTGTGTCTGTCATTCTGTCTGTCTGTCTCTCTCTCTCTCTCTCTCTCTCTCTGTCTCTCTCTCTCTCTCTCTCTCTCTCTCTCTCTCTCTCTCTCTCTCTCTCTTTAGGTTTAGTCTCTCTTTAGGGCGAGGGCCAGATGCAAAAAAGTATACCAATGCTTATTCTGTTACCCTCGTAAAATAAAGAATTGTCATTGTCATTGTCATTGTCATTGTCTCTCTCTCGATGTCTCTCTCTCTCTCTCTCTCTCTCTCTCTCTCTCTCTCTCTCTCTCTCTCTCTCTCTCTCTCTCTCTCTCTCTCTCTCTCTCTCTCTCTCTCAAATTTTGGTTTCAGTTGCACGATTTCAGTTTCCCCTCACACACACACAAACTCCACTCCTGCTTCCTTTCGACGACCAAAATCCACATTCAACAGACAACAACAACAACAACAACACAAAATGTCAAGGTCAACATCACTTTTCTTAAAAGAAAAGGACAGACTAATGATCGGAAACCTACCCAACCGAGCAGCAATAAAAACGGTATAAGCCTACAAATACAAACAAAAATATAATCAAAAAGACTGCAAATCTGTCTAGAACGGCAATACATCGCGGAATACAGAGAGAGACACAAATAAGAGAAGACGTCAACGCGATCTCTAAGACACAAAAAAGCAAAGTTTACCTGGCAACCAACAAACAACACTATCCATGACAGGAATTTATCTGTTCCCCGAAACTGTTATTTCTGAGATTAGAATGGTGATGCCGATTTAACTTCTCATTCGTGACTGTCTATTGAGAGGTATAATGGCTGAGGACAACCCATTCTAATCCCTACGCACCCGCACCAAATTAGTCACCCCCGGAGATAATTGCGTTCCTGGTGGTATCAAGTACATTTCATTCGCCAATTAGCGGGATGTCGTTTTTCTTCGTCAATGGACAAAACACCAAAACTTCTTTCAAACCGCTAAAAACCTTTGCCGTCCTTTCGGCAGATCTACCGAACTTTTGTCACGAATCCGGAAAGGAGAGAGAAAGGACTGGCGAACAATTTCGATCATTCACAAAAATGTTATGGCCAATTTGGTCATTTGGCCAGAGAAATTAATCCCATCAACATCTCCGGATTCAGAGGAATAATGGTTTCTACCAAGTATAAACTCCACGCACCCGTCTAAATCAATCACCCATGGAGATAATTCTGTTTCTGTGGTGTCACGTTCACTTAAAGGCACAATCCTTCTCGTGAAGACAGTTCGGACCATCTGAGATAGGTCTGGCCCGGCATTGACGTGGGATATAAGACAACCACCCACTTGGTCGCATACCAAAAACGAACAGCCTGGGTTGTCTCTGTGCACAGTGCGACTGTTTTAATGAAATAATTTCTTAAAGGTCCTTGTCTACATTTTTATACCGAAATCGCCATTTGACCATTAAAATGCAGAGTCTATTATCTACAATTATCAACAATACACCCCCTTTCGATCAGGAAAGACAAAGCCAGTGTAGCCGTTTGAAAATTCATTGTAGTATTCCAGCGTAGTACTCATAGTAGGATATCCTTATTTGGAAAATGCCAAGCGCAAAACTCCTCTCAAATCCCGTGCATTTCGTGCGTTTAAAAAAAAAAGCGTGGACAGCGCTCCAGTGTCAAACTGTTGCACTTGTTTGGGCGTGGCTATAAGCATAGTGACATGAATTTGATTGGTCAGTATTTTCAGGCAAAGCACATGTTCTCAGCAAACAGAAAACAAAATATTGGAAGCGTGAGTCATGCTACCCCAAAATAAAAAAATGTTTACATATTTTTTTTTCTATAACTTTTTTCCCATGGTTCATTCATCATCTGACATAACTTTTTAGCGAAATCTAACCATAAGATTATTGAAAAACAAGAAGAGCAAACGCTCGATCGAGTCACTTTCGCAGTTCTGAATATTATATGAGGCATCAGATGGACAGGAAGAAATTGCTATTCACAACACAATGAGTCACGTTCACATAAAATTTGAGCCCGGTCACTTTTATAGTTTCCGAGAAAAGCCCAACGTTAAGTTGTGTGTTGCCGAACAGAAAAGGCTAGTTATCTCCCTTGTTTTTCTGATAACGTTCGTAAAAGGCTACAGATGTAAATACTTTGATGTAAAGAATAATCCTACAAAGTTTCAATCACATCCGATGAACTTTGTCAAAGATATAAAATGTCTAATTTTTCCTTTGACGCTGACCTGTGACCTTGAAAAAGGTCAAAGGTCAACGAAACCATCGTTAAAGTGTAGAGGTCATTGGAGGTCACGACTAAACAAAATATGAGCCCGATCGCTTTGATAGTTTCCGAGAAAAGTTTGTCAAAGATATAAAATGTCTAATTTTTCCTTTGACGCTGACCTGTGACCTTGAAAAAGGTCAAAGGTCAACGAAACCATCGTTAAAGTGTAGAGGTCATTGGAGGTCACGACTAAACAAAATATGAGCCCGATCGCTTTGATAGTTTCCGAGAAAAGTCCAACGTTAAGGTGGTGTCTACGGACGGCCGGCCGGACGGCCGGCCGGCCGGACGGCCGGCCGGACAGACTAACACTGACCGATTACATAGAGTCACTTTTTCTCAAGTGACTCAAAAATGTAGACGACCACCTTTAAAGGCACAATCCTTCTGGTGAAGACAGTTCGGACCACCTGAGATAGGTCTGGCCCGGCATTGACGTGGGATATAAGACAACCACCCACTTGGTCGCATACCAAAAACGAACAGCCTGGGTTGTCTCTGTGCACAGTGCGACTGTTTTAATGAAATAATTTCTTAACAAGAGGCGAAGCCTTCAAGGCTCACGTAAGAAATCGACAAACAGTAACACAAACTCCGTCACTCCGTCACACATACACACACACACACAGTAAGCTAGGTGACACGGTGCAAGAGTGCGAGACACTAGATCTAGATCTGTCTGTCTGTAGCCTACTTACGGGGACACGACTGCCAGATGGCCAGATCGACACTGCGCTTTCGACAGCGCTTCCTCGCGCAGACACTGGAAACACGCTGTGCAGATTAACCTGTAGGAAATCTCCTTTGGTATCTTCTTTATCTATTTTTCTGGAGCTACGAAACCGAACAATGTGAAATCGTCTTCTCCGAATCGGCGAACTGCAGCTCGGTGATAACGGTATCTATACCACAATCCTTCACGCGATCTGACCTAACTTGACCCCTGACCTGGTCTACGTACCACACACGACACAAACCAGTTACCTGTTTTTACCCCCCCAAAACCAAACCCCCCACCACCCGTTTTCTTTGGATACACACTTTAACTACATACGTGCCGACGAAATGTTGATCATTGCTTCAATATTTTGAAGCTGTTGCTTGGATAATAACCAGGTAAAATTAGTATTTCGGTGTTTAGTCAAATGTTAAAGTTTCTATCACACACATACACACACATACACACGCACAGACAGACAAAGTTTAGCATCGCATAGGCTACACTTACGTGAGCCCAAAACCCACTGGTTACATTTACAAACATAATTATTTTTTTCAAAAATCCAACGGTACACAGAGAGCACACAGGCAGTTCATCTTTGGTATGTTACCAAGTGGAGGAATGGAGTTATCGCACAAAAACGTTTGACCAGATCTGGGACAGTGGGCAGCAGGGATGTCGTTTTCGTAGGCAGTCCACAAAAATCCGAATCTTCTTTCAAATTTGCTGTCATTTGGAACTAAACCGTTTGAGAGTGAGTACGCGACAAGACGCTCTGAGGACCCCCATAGTTGAACCACAGTCATGTCTGCAAACTAACTCCATTCAGAGAAGGAGTACGCAACCAACCCTTACAGGAGAAATGCGTAACAGATGGAATGCTTACTTTCAAAAATCAAGATAATAAAAGGTGTGTTGTTTTCTTCTAAATTTAAAATTAAAAGAAATAACACAAGAAAATAATATAAGTTTGTGGAACGTTCAATTATGTGTTAGATAAATGTTTTATTTTGTCCATAATCAAATGTCTCATAAACTTACCTTTCTTGTATTCGTTGTTGTTATTTCCCCCTTATTTGTCTCGTAATACTAGTGAAGACTCATAGCCTGTTGGAGAGGAAGTACGCGAGAAAACGCTTCAAGTGGTTGGCGCAAGCTCTGGAGCTGACTCTGTCATATCGAACCGACTAGGACAATTCTCGCCGCGGGCCAAAAGTGTGAAAGTAGTGTGATGGGGAGACAGGGAGGATGGTTAGGTTGTGACTTGAAAGAATTGTGATGGCAAGACAGGGAGAGATGGAGGAGCAGGGGAGAATGAGGGGAAGTGTGTTTGTGCGTCGGGGGTGGGGGGGGGGGAGGGGAGGGGGGTGGTGCAGGGTGTGTGCGCGTTTGTGTGTGTGTGGTTTTGTGGTGTGTGTGTGTGTGTGTGTGTGCTTGTTTGTGTGCGTGTGTGTGTGTGTGTGTGTGTGTGTGTGTGTGTGTGATTGTGTGCTTGTTTGTGTGTGTGTGTGTGCTTGTGTATGTGTTTGTGTGTATGTGTGTGCTTGTTTGTGTGTGTGTGCTGTGTGTGTGTGTGTGTATGTGCGTGAGTGCGTACGTACGTGCGTGCGTGCGTGAGTGAGTGCGTATCTGCGTGCGTGCGTGCGTGCGTACGTGTGTGTGATGGTCAGCTGAGAATGAGATGTCGGTGTAAATGAACGTAGTATGGTAAAAAGTCAAGTAGATGACAGGGTGGAGGAGGTGAGGAATGAGGTCATTAGGTTACTACAGCCAGGATTATGTCCACCGTGTCGTGGCATCACTCTGGCTGGATGATCAGCTCACAATGAGGGACACATGACTATCGTTCGATAGCGTACTTGTCTACTGTCGCCTCAAGCCGGCCGTTGCTTTGCTGTGTCTGAACATTCTGCGGCTTTGCTGTGGAAAAGGTGGTGGCCAGCAACTGATGCAAATACTGTCTGGTAAAACAAACGATTCTTGCCCGTATTCTGCTCTCAGCTTTGTCTCTTTTTTTTTAACAACACATCAATCAATGTACCCAGGAATCAAAATTCAAAACAAAAAAAGTTCAGTTATTGAAACGTTTAAACATAAGTTCATTGTTTTCTAAAAGAGCAAAGTAAATTCAGCAGCAGTATCAAGGGCTATATCGTTTTGTGGATGGTGATGTTGTTTATTACATGAATTCAGTTTGAAATGGGATGTCAGTCCAACACACACCAAAAAGACCCGAAGTGGGCGGGGATATAGCTCAGTTGGTAGCGCGCTGGATTTGTATTCAGTTGGCCGCTGTCAGCGTGAGTTCGATCCCAGGTTCGGCGGAAATTTATTTCACAGAGTCAACTTTGTGTGCAGACTCTCTTCGGTGTCCGAACCTCCCCCCGTGTACACTACATTGGGTGTGCACGTTAAAGATCCCACGATTGACAAAAGGGTCTTTCCTGGCAAAAATTGCTTAGGCACAGTTAATAATTGTCTACCTATACCCGTGTGACTTGGAATAATAGGCCGTGAAAGGTAAATATGCGCCGAAATGGCTGCAATCTACTGGCCGTATAAAATTTCATCTCACACGGCATCACTGCAGAGCGCCTAGAACTGTACCCACGGAATATGCGCGATATAAGACTCATTGATTGATTGATTGATTGATTGAACGCAGCTAGTGATGAAATAGGGAAATAGCTCAGTCGGTAGCGGCGCTGGCTTTAAAACCAGTTGTCACTATCGGCGTGGGTTCGATCCCCACGGTCGGCGAGGGATTTATTTCCCAGAGTCAACTTTGTGCAGACTCTCCTCGGTATCCGAACACCCCCGTGTGCACGCATGCGCACGATAAAGAAGCGAAGTTCACAGCGAAAGTCTCAGGGCTTGGAAACATGAATACACGCATGCAGGAGGGGGGAAAATTAATGGGTAGCGCCGTATACTGTATGGCAGCTCGCTTTCCCCAGGGACAAAGCAGCCCGAATTTCCATGAGAGTAACCTCACAGGACTGGATGATTCTTATCCTTATCCTAGTGATGCAGTTAAATCACGTTTACTGTCATGAACTTTTGAAGGGAAAAAACTGTCAAATTAACTTATACAGGGACAATGGAAATTGTCAGGTTTGGGTAATTCCACATTCATTAATTTGGGAAATGTGTTCGTTATAACAGAATTGTTACATTAGGGAATCACAAGTGTATGCAGGTTGGAAAATGTATTTGTTGTAACGAAAAAGCCACAGGACTGGAAATTGCAAATGTCAAACTAAAATTTAGAATGGTGTAAAATGTGTTCGCTACATATAAATAGACAAAATGCCACAATGTTGTGAAGTGCAAATGAGTGAATATCGAAAAAAAAATTTTGTTCCAACCGGAATGCCACAAGATTGGGAATAGCAAATTCTTAAATGTAGAGAAATGTGTTTGTTGCAACCGAAATGTCACACGGTCATCCCTGCACGTCTCTCGTTACTGTCCTTCAATGCAGCCACGTTTCAAGGTTCTCTCTCCTCACTGTGTCATCTTCTTGACTCAAGGTTAATGCTGTTTCAAGAAGCACTTTAAACCTCACAACAAAATCAAAAAACAAAAACAAAATTTCCAACGACAAATAGCAGTAAAGGCACAGAAACACAAAGCCAGGTTAGTTCAAGAAAGAGAAAGGTTGAAAACCAGAGCTCTCTCAATGACTGATCGATCCATCCGGAAAAGAAAGTGGAATAAATAAAAGTCTTTCAGCGGATACAGACAAACGTGGGGTTGAGCTCTGGTGGTGGCAGATATTAAATAAAGTAACCGGTTTGTCAATGCTGCTATTTCTGATTACCATAAGGAGCAATGAATGCTGTTGAATTGAAAAAAAACCCAGATCTTTTACATTTTAACGAAGTTCAGCTATCTAGCGACACAGCGAGAACAGAGTTTAGTACAGAAATCTGACAATAAGCCTTTTTTGTATCACACCGGCCAATTGACGATGGTAATACAGAAAATTCAAGTATTGCTTCTAAGCGGCAACACCCACCCCCCCCCCTCCCCACCGCCGTCCCCCCTCCCCCCGAAGGTAACCAATAACACATGAAGGCGCAAAGCTCAATGGGTCAATAGTCCAACTACTCAATCTATCCCCAAAACATTTTGACATAATCAGACATATCAGCAAATCGAATGACAAACAATTTGTATCAGCGTTCCTAGAAGTGTAATATGATATTTGAACGTAGGTAAGTGAGCCGAAATTGCCATAATAATAATAATAATAACAAGAAGGGAAAAGCCCATACGACTCACATGCTTGACCTTGACCTTTACATGACCTTGACCTTCAGCTAAACCTAGCAATGACATACACTAAGAACTGCTTTACACATTTTTCCTACCAAAATACATGTGACCTTGACCCAAGGTCAAGGTCATCCAAGGTCATACAACACAAAGCTGTTAATTCAAGACATAGGAAGTACAATGGTGCTTATTGGCTCTTTCTACCATGAGATATGGTCACTTTTAGTGGTTCACCACCTTATTTTGGTCACATTTCATAAGGGTCAAAGTGACCTTGACCTTGATCATATGTGACCAAATGTGTCCCATGATGAAAGCATAACATGTGCCCCATATAATTTTTAAGTTTGAAACAGTTATCTTCTATAATTCAGGGTCAAGGTCACTTCAAAATATGTATACAATCCAACTTTGAAGAGCTCCTGTGACCTTGACCTTGAAGCAAGGTAAACCAAACTGGTATCAAAAGATGGGGCTTACTTTGCCCTATATATCATATAGAGGTGAGGTATAAAATCTCAAAAACTTCAGAGAAAATGGGAAAAATGTAAAAAATAGATGTTTTTTAGACAACATTTATGGCCCCTGCGACCTTGACCTTGAAGCAAGGTCAAGATGCTATGTATGTTTTTTGGGGCCTTGTCATCATACACCATCTTGCCAAATTTGGTACTGATAGTGATAGACTGAATAGTGTCCAAGACATATCCAACGTTAAAGTTTTCCGGACGGCCGGACGGACGGACGGTACGGACCGGGGGGACGGACGGACGGACGACTCGGGTGAGTACATAGACTCACTTTTGCTTCGCATGTGAGTCAATAATAAATGAGCATTTATATAGCGCAACATCATAACTTTACAATAATGCTCTTTGCGCTTGACACATTTAAAATTAAAACACAGTTATACAAGCATTTACATCTACATTCATAGTCAACAACGCTTAATTAAAAGCATACACCATCAAACATACATTACAAAATATTCTTCCACTAACTAAGTAATAAAAACATGAATAAAATAGGTTGTGAAAACAAGGAAATACCAGCTGAATACCCTTAATCAAACAGAACATGTTATCAACAATTCTGAAAACAGCCGTTGATGTGTATATACATTATCACATTATCACTAAAACAACAAATACACTACATGTAGCCATACGAGTGATCAGTTGCAGCAGCAACTGCCTGGTTTACGATGGATGGTGTTTTAAGGTCAGACAAGGAAGTCCGAGTCCCACACTCACATAGTCTAGACACGCTAAAAAGAAGAATAGAGACTAAAAAGTTGTATCACGTTACCAGACGCTACCGAGGTAAGACGAAACCTTATCCTCCATCCTCCCCCTAATCCCCTCCTCCCCCCCCCCCCCCACCACCCCTTCCTTCCCCCTACTCCCATCCCACACTACTTCCAACCCCCAGACAGATACGAAGAGAATGACAAAGTTTCTTGCAAAATACTTCTTTTTTTAACAATACATGTACATTATTAGCAAGTCACGTTGATGCATGGTCAATGACCATTAAATGCACACAACCGACCCCCTCCCCAACCCCAGGCAGGTACGTACAGAATGACGACATTTCTTGCAAAAGATTTATTTTTGTAATAAAATATTTATAGTGCACATGGACAATGGCCGCTTGATTCGAAGTGCGACCAGCAGGCTTGTCTTCATTAAGGGCACATTTGTTTGCAGCCAGAGACGCCTACACGAATCTGTTGTTTCCCCCACAGTGCACAAAAGCCCACCCGTATTCACTAATTGCAGAGACAGCAGATCTGATTGGGCGCCGTGATTGCATTGTACCTGCAATTACCCCCACTAATCACACGAGTGTTTGTCACGCGCATAACCCCCTACCGCAGTGCACTGATGATCATGTATTGTTATACATGTATCTGCAAAGTTCATACAGGGTATTTTTGTGTGCATGACCCCCTACCGCAGTGCACTGATGATCATGTGTTGTTATTTCTGCTAAGTTCCTACATGCTATTTTTTTCCTTCTCATTTCAGAATTCACACACTTTTTTCTAACACTTTCGGAACCGTTTAAGGCTATTTTTGTCATTCAAAATCCAAATGAAATTGACTTAGAACTTTGTTCATGCTATCACAGAAACTGCGTTTCCTTTTTGGATTAAAGAGTACTATGTGAATAACTACGTGAGTCTTTCACTCCCTTAAGTAAGGAATTTAGCACATCGTTGGTCAGTGGAAACGCGTGGTAAAGAATTTGTGTGCCATCAAGCAATTTAAAGGGACAAAAAGTACTAGATTAACACTGACTCAATGGTTCGCGATTTTGACACTCGATTCGGCACTTCAAGTCACAAGTGTCTAGTTCTGATAACTGCATTCCGCAACCGCAGTCGTGTATTGTTAAGCAGGCACTTGGGCCAACTTCTTCCTTTGCTCAGACCAGGCTTAACAAATCGCATTGCAGTGTCATGATTGAATGATGGTCGACTTCCGTAATTTACGGTCATGATTAGATTTGGAAGTTGTAAATGTCATGAGTGAACACTGTACAATGGTGGTCTTGGAAGTTGTAAATGTCATGAGTGAACACTGTACAATGGTGGTCTTGGAAGTTGTAAATGTCATGAGTGAACACTGTACAATGGTGGTCTTGGAAGTTGTAAATGTCATGAGTGAACACTGTACAATGGTGGTCTTGGAAGTTGTAAATGTCATGAGTGAACACTGTACAATGGTGGTTTTTGAAGCTGACACGAGTAATAAAATCGACCCAAGCGGCTAAACTATGGAAGCACCGCCATGCAAGCACCAATACGCACCAAAGCCCAGCTGTCATTTCTGGACAGAGAGAATAGTGGCTGGTTCTAAGTTGCAAACGATACATTACAACATGAAACATCACGTGCTTTACTATACATTCACGCTGTGACACTTCTCACTGAGCAGAAAAAGATACCCTCGGTTACGATTTGATTAAATATCAAATTTGCAATCAATCCTCAGCGAGCGATTACTCAAACACTGAATCTTGAGCAAAGTCGCACAAACTAGGTTGTATATATTTAAACAGACAGAGACGCGAGAGGTTGGCGTGGGTATTTAACTGGACAAAAGTTGTCGTGAAGTCAAGCCATGATGAAAGTGAGGTTCATAAAAGTAAATCAGTCCAACGCCCCGTGCGGTACACGCAAGAAGTAAAATGGCTTGTCACTCGGGAGAGAAGCAGTTGTCCTTTGCAATAACAGAAATTGTCCCCACTCTCAGACAGCTCGCAGACACAACGGGTGGTACTGGACCCAGGAAGCAGGGAGGCGAATACGTACACCTAATGTCATGATTGGATTACATCTACTTAAGTAGCTCAAACCCAGTGTGTGTGCTCTGACGGCAAGACAGACAAATGTGACAGCGCTTGAAAAAAAAGGGACACAAGTCGCCCAACAAACTTCCGTCTTCTTAAAAAAAAAGAATTTAAAAATAAAATCGTTACTCTAGTTCATGACATTGAAAATTCAGTTTGTCAACAACAACAAATCCAAAATGTCACTTTAAATTATCTCATGTACGTGCTGTCACAAATCATGACAAGGAATCGACCCGTGCAAAAACTGGGCGTTTGATCCCAAGAGTGGTTGTAAAGTAATTTTTTTATTTTTTTATTTTTATTTTTTTTTTTGCTTAACGCCCAGCCGACCACGAAGGGCCATATCAGGGCGGTGCTGCTTTGACATATAATGTGCGCCACACACAAGACAGAAGTCGCAGCACAGGCTTCATGTCTCACCCAGTCACATTATTCTGACACCGGACCAACCAGTCCTAGCACTAACCCCATAATGCCAGACGCCAGGCGGAGCAGCCACTAGATTGCCAATTTTAAAGTCTTAGGTACGACCCGGCCGGGGTTCGAACCCACGACCTCCCGATCACGGGGCGGACGCCTTACCACTAGGCCAACCGTGCCGGTTGGTTGTAAAAAGTGCTAGTGACACTTCCAGCAGGACTATTATGCCCTCAGGTATAGCACGCCAGTAACAATGTGAGGCTTTTGCTGGCACTCTGCGGGATGTAGACTGGGTCATTTAATAACATATTTCGCTGTCGTGAGTCGTGATAGTACATCTTGGGTTGTAAGAGGCTCAAGCTGCGCCTCAAGGCTGCTCAGCTAAAAGTGTTCTGCGTAGGTGTGAAGTTATTTGTTCATGATGGACTGTAGCGTTCAATGGGGGGGGGGGGGGGGGTATGAGAAGAAAGACAATCATGACAAGACAGAGGACAAAAGAAGACAGACAGACAAACAGAAACAGACGGACGGATGGACGGACGGACGGATAGATAGACAGAGACAGACACACACAGACACACACAGACACAGACAGAAACAGACGGGGGCACGGACAGACTAAAAGATCGATGGAAAAAGACCCCTTCCACAAACAAAAACACCAACCTTTTAAAAAATAAAAATAATTTATCTGGATAATATGCATCTTGAAGCTGAAAAGGAGCAATGTTTTAACAAATGTAACATGAGAATAAAAACAAGAGTCAAAGCAGAATGAGGTGAAATATTTCCTCATGAGTCTAGCTTCTTGTCTGCTGCAAAGGTGAAGAGTAAAATAAAGCATACACATGCTAAGCGAACAAACACATAAACTAACTTCACGTTCGTCAAAACTGCATGTTCGTCAAGTTGCTGTGTATGTGTGCTTACGCGTGTCTGGTTGCTAGGGTTATAAAAGCGCGCATAGGAATTTTTCAGACAAATGCGAACACCAAATAATTGGTTCAAAACTTACTGTAATATATCCACAAAAGCAAAAGACCTACCGTGCAATTTTTTTTTAAATCCACAAATACCACCAGTCAAAAAGTTACTATATAGGTCGCTGTCTGTGCGCTTGCGTGTATCTGTGGCTGCTAAATTGTGACAGTGTGCTTTAAATTTTGGTTTTCACGAAAATTGCATTCGAAATAATTACTTTTAAATTTACTGTCATCTATATTCTTCAAGGCTGAACACGCATGGCAAAAAATAGTCCATTCAACACCAGTTTAAAATGTATTTCAAGCCGCTGTGTGCGCGTTTGCGTGCGTCTGGCTGGTAGAATGTGAAAGTGAGCATAGAATTGTTTTGAGAAAATTGCACGCGACAAAATTGGTTCCAAATTAACAGTCGTATATTTACCAAAGAGAAAAGTGCAGAGCAAAAAAAAATTCCATTAACGAACACAAGCTGAAACTCTATTTCAAGCCGCTAAGTGTACGCTTGTGTTATTCTGACTGCCAGGGTTCGACAGTGCGCTTGGGATTTGTCAAGAAAATTACGTGCAACAAATTTAAATTTTGAATCTACAGTCATACAATATTTCACCAAAGCCAAACATGTAGAGCTAGAGCAACAACAAATGCCATAAATCCACACGAGTTACATATGTATTTCAAGACGCCGTGTGTGCGCGTGCATGCGAATAGCTGCTATATTTTGAAATTGCGCATTGGATTTGTTTGTTTCTTGTTTTTTGTATGTACAACAAAATTGCCTTTAAATTTCCGGTCATACATTCACCCTAGGTGGTGTCTCAGCGCCCAACCTGTCCGTTGCCATAGAAACGGACGTTATATGAGGAGTGTGGAGGAAACATGAGGCGAAAAAGGGACAGTCATAAATAAAAACACGCTCTGGTGTTGTCTCAACATTTTCCCAGTTAGCTGAGGCAAATTCGAGCTAAAAACAAAGAGTGAATAATTTTATACACGTTTGTGATAAGTTTCAACACAATTGATTCATAAACAATCACCTCATATCAATTCCCAGTCGACTGGAATACATTTCGTCAAAATTGACTGATTGTAAAAAGAGACAAGAAGAAATGAAGCTAAAGTAACCCAACTCCGTTAAACTTTTAGATGACTTCCGCATGATCTTTACAAAAGGTAGCGTAATCATCTAAACCTTTTCAACTATCTTCGCGAAACTTGTTTGTCATCGTCAAGAACAGAAAAAAATGCCTTCAGGGGAAAACAATAGACAGGATCTCATTAAGTCGGCTCCAAAAAAGAAATAAAACACTTAACAAACTGATCGTTTGATGTCAATCTTGATGGCGGCTAATCACCACGAAGCTATCAAAACTGATCGTTTGATGTCAATCTTGATGGCGGCTAATCACCACGAAGCTATCAAAACTGATCGTTTGATGTCAATCTTGATGGCGGCTAATCACCACGAAGCTATCAAAACTGATCGTTTGATGTCAATCTTGATGGCGGCTAATCACCACGAAGCTATCAAAACTGATCGTTTGATGTCAATCTTGATGGCGGCTAGTCACCACGAAGCTATCAAAACTGATCGTTTGATGTCAATCTTGATGGCGGCTAATCACCACGAAGCTATCAAAACTGATCGTTTGATGTCAATCTTGATGGCGGCTAATCACCACGAAGCTATCAAAACTGATCGTTTGATGTCAATCTTGATGGCGGCTAGTCACCACGAAGCTATCAAAACTGATCGTTTGATGTCAATCTTGATGGCGGCTAATCACCACGAAGCTATCAAAACTGATCGTTTGATGTCAATCTTGATGGCGGCCAATCACCACGAAGCTATCAAAACCGAAGAAGAAAAGAAATCCAAACACAAATAGGCTGCCAACGTTTCAAAATTCAGAACCGAAACAGAAACAAGAAATAACATACGTTCCTTCTTTTTTGAAGAAGAAAAGCTTCACACAACAAAAGAAGATCGTGTGTGTCCACGCTCCTCTTCAGTCAGTCTTGATGATTAGTCAACACCATCCCCAGGTCGTACGTAATAAGGATATAGACAGAAATACAAAGAAGAGGTCAAATCGTACAATGAACTTCTGGTTAGAAGAAAAGACAAATTCTTTCTTTAACAATAATCTTTTTTTTCTTCTTTTAAATAATTTAAACAGGAATTCAAAACAATTAAGACCGAGTGCATCATCAAGTGAACTAAGTGGAATCAGAAAGACAACAACACATACAAACACCACTATAAGCTTCTAGCTTGTTGCTGTTACCTGTGTATTTTGTATACATGTCATGATTGTAACTTTTGTTATAATAAACTTATGTTTAAACCAAGACATACAAAAGAAGTCACGTTGCCTTTATCGTGGGGGATGAAGTGAGATTGGGAAAGTAACCTTTGGTTGGAAGGAAAGACACATTCGTCCTCGCTGCAAAATTAATGCGTGCAAAAAAAATAAATGTCAAGTGCCAGAAGCCTATCATAATAGAAGTAGTATTTCATTCACTTGTGCAAGTGCCTTATCAAGTGCACAAAACGTGGACTCAGACATACAATGTCCTCTACATTCATGTCCGATGAAGAACGTAAGATTGGAAAGCAAAACTCTGACTGGAAGAACAAAACTAATTTCTCCTCGCTACAAAAACAGGGGTTGCAACAAAAAGAAAAGAAGTCAAGTGCACTAAGTGGGCACAGACACAGACAGCCAGATTGATAAGAAAAATAAAATTTTTAAATAAAAATAACGGTGCTTTCATCATGGCCGATGAGGTCATATCGGGAGACAAACTTCTGGTTTCAAGAAACAAATTCTTCCTCGGTACAAAAATAAGGATGCAACAGAATTTGAGCCGAGTCCAGCACACAAAGTGGACTCGGGCACAGACAGGCAAAACGACATTATAATAAAGAAATCACAGAGTGCTTTCTTCGTCGACGAGGTGAGGTCGAGGGAAAGAAATTAGGTTAAGAAGAAAAGACAAACTTCTCATCTCTACAAAAATAGGGGATGCAACAAAGGAAAAGACGTCGAGTGCACTAATTGGGCACAGACACCGACAGCCAGATTGATAGGGAAAAAAAATTAATTAAAAAACACTCGGTGCTTTCATCATGACCGATGAGGTCATATCGGGAGACAGTCTTCTGGTTAAAAGAAAAAAAATCATCTTCGCTATAAGAAGAAGGATGCAACAGAATCTGAGCCGAGTCAAGCACACAAAGTGGACTCGGTCACAGACAGGCAAAACAAAATGAAAACAAATCACACATAAAAATCACAGAGTGCTTTCATCGTCGACAATTAAGGTGAGGTCGAGGGAAAGGAATAATGGTTGGAAAGAAAAGACAAACTTCTCATCTCTCCAAAAGTAAGCGAAGCAACTAAACAATTTAGGTCAGTGCATCATCAAGCGCACACACTTTGTACTCAGACACAGACACAGGCAGACAACAGAAATCACGGTGTCTTCATCGTGACCGATGAGGTCATATCGGGAGACAAACTTCTGGTTACAAGAACAACATTCTTCCTCGCTATAAAAAGAAGGATGCAACAGAATTTGAGCCGAGTCCAGCACACAAAGTGGACTCGGGCACAGACAGACAAAACAACATTGTTTTTTTTAAAGAAATCACAGAGTGCTTTCATCGTCGACGAGGAAAAGAAACTCTGGTAGGAACAAAAAACAAACTTTTCATCCCCCCAAACATAAGGGAAGCAACTAAACAATGTAGGTCGAGTGCATCATCAGGACTCAGACAGGCAGACAACAGAAATCAAGGTGTCTTCATCATGACCGATGAGGTCAGATCGGAAGATAAACTTCTGGTTGGAAAAAAAACTAATTCTCCCTCACTCCCATGCAAAAGAATTAGAGTCGAATATTATCATCAAGCGCACAGAGAGGACTCTGACACAGGCTTACAATAGAAATCTTAGTGCCTTCATCATGGTCGTTGAAGCAAGATCAAGGAAAACATTTCTGATCGAAAAAAAGACAACTTCGTCCTCGCTCCCCCAAAAAAGGGATGCAATCTGATAAAAGTCGAATGTATCCTCAGGCGCACACAGAAGTATCAGAGACACAGCCAAAAAAGAAATATCAGTACCTTCATGACCAATCCGGTCAAGTTGGGAAATCAACCTGTGGTTGGAAAGAAAGAGAAACACGAATGTACGTGTGGAGCATGCCCGGAAGATTCTGAACATTTCTTGTTACACTGTCCAAAATTTAAAGAACATAGAACCATTTTATTCAATAGTCTGCCAACACACGTTCTAGACTGCAAAACACTCTTGTTTGGAAATACTGATTTAACTATATCTTTGAACACGAAAATATTCTCTGTTGTACAAGACTATGTTATGTTAACTAATCGCTTCGGCTGATATTATATTAACTGTGCAATTGATGTAGCCAGGCATTCTCTCCCTCCCCCTCTCTCTCTCCCTCTCCCTCTCTCTCTCTCTCTCTCTCTCTCTCTCTCTCTCTCTCTCTCTCTCTCTCTCTCTTTACCCTATTTGTATAAAATATAATTAAAGATTATCAAGATAAGTGTTGAAGCTATCACTTGTTCGCCATGTTTTGCTATCTGAATGTGTATTGATTATAAGTTCAAGAACGTGTCCATAAGCAATCTGCTTGTTAACGTTCTTAATGTTGTTATTGTTTGAAACGTGTGTATGAGAATTTGAATAAACACGCTTAAACCAGAAACATGAATATGACAGCATATGACAAAAAAATGAAAGAAAAACAAAACCTTTGTTGTCAAGTAAAAAAAAAACCCCACCAATATCGATAAGTTTAGGCTTTTCTGTCCGACTGACCAGAAAAATGTGGACCATGACTGTGCTTGGTGAGCGCCGTACGCACGTACATACATACACACTGATACACACACACACACACACACACACACACACACACACACACACACACACATACACACACACACATATATTATATATACACACACACACACATTTTATACACACACACACACACACACACACACACACACACACACACACACACACACACACACACACACACACACACACACTTCGTTTCGTGTAATACAAATAGGAAAACCAAATGTCATTGTTAATGCTGTTGCCTGAAGGCGTTCTCTTTAAACAGCTAAAATGAGAATATTACCCACAACCAAACAAAAAACCCCACCCGAACAACATCGGATCCAGCTAAACAAAAATACTGCAAGTTGATACGGGCATTCAGAACAGAAAACCAATACAATTTCTCCAAGAAAAAAAATCCCAGAAAAACAGAACCTTCTTTTTCGTTTTTACATTCAGTCAAGTTTTGACTAAATGTTTTAACATAGAGGGGGAATCGAGACGAGGGGCGTGGTGTATGTGTGTGTGTGTGTGTGTGTGTGTGTGTGTGTGTGTGTGTGTGTGTGTGTGTGTGTGTGTGTGTGTCTGTCTGTCTGTCTGTCTGTCTGTCTGTCTGTCTGTCTGTGCGTGTGTGTGTAGAGCGATTCAGAGAAAACTACTGGACCGATCTTTATGAAATTTGACATGAGAGTTCCTGGGAATGATATCCCCGGATGTTTGTTTTTTCTTTTTTTCGATAAATACCTTTGATGACGTCATATCCGGCTTTTTGTAAAAAGTTGAGGCGGCACTGTCACACCCTCATTTTTCAATAAAATTGATTGACATTTTGGCAAAGCAATCTTTGACAAAGGCCGGACTTTGGTATTGCATTTCAGCTTGGTGGCTTAAAAACTAATGAATGAATTTGGTCATTAAACATCGGAAACTTGTAATTAAAATTATTTTTTTTATTAAACGATCCAAAAATAAGTTCATCTCATTCTTCGTTATTTTCTGATTCCAAAAACATATACATATGTTATATTTGGATTACAAACAAGCTCTGAAAATAAAAAAATATGAAAATTATGATTAAAATTAATTTTCCGTAATCGATTTAAAAACAATTTCATCTTATTTCTTGTCGGTCCCTGATTCCAAAAACATATACATATGATATGTTTGGATTAAAAACAAACTCAGTAAGCTAAAAAGAATAGACATTCAGAAAAGCGTGTTATCCTGCTCAGCGCGACCACTACCGCACTATTCTACATGGCTTGTCGATTTCACTGCCTTTGCCACGAGCGGTGGACTGACGAAACTACGAGTATGTGGTCTTGGTGAAAAAAGCAGTGCGTTCAGTTTCATTCTGTGAGTTCGACAGCTTGACAAAATGTTGTTATTTCGCCTTACGCGACTTGTTTCTTTGCTCTTCTAAATTTGGATAATATTTTGTGTAATATTTACGGATTGTTTTTGCTTACTGTGTAAGGGCTTGACTGTCTGCCATGTTCTTATTGTAAATGTGTTTGAAGACACCACCATAAGCCGTAGGCTTGTTGTTGTTTTCACCTTATGTCGATGTACATTTCCTGAACATGTAAAATATGAATAAACATAGTTTAAACCGAAGAAATGGAGACGCATATTACGCCAAACTCTTAAAAACCACAAACCGACAGCTATACAAAATCAGGTCTTTTTCTTTCTATTCGTGCAGCTACCGAGTATGTTGGCATTGCAACTCTAATGCAATATTTTCTTCGTTTCAAAACAAACTTGAGAAAACCAGGTAATGAGGAAAGAGTGAAATATTGCCCGCATGCAAACAAACGAGAAAACACAAAGAATTGAAAACGTCCAGGGCTTCTCACATTGAGTTGGGTTTTCTTTTTGTCAAGATTGGCCATTCTGCACAAATTCAATTATGCTGTTGATACTCGGCGTCTTTTGCATTCCCCTCTCTCTCTCTCTCTGTCTCTCTGTCTCTGTCTCTCTGTCTCTGTCTCTCTGTCTCTGTCCGTCTCTCTCTCTCGCTCGCTCTCTCTCTCTCTTGCTCATTCTTCTCTCTCACTCTCTCTCTCTCTCTCTCCCTCCCTCCCTCCCTCCCTCCCTCCCTCCCTCCATCCATCCCCCTCCCTCTCGCTCTCACTCTCCCTCTCCCTCTCCCTCTCCCTCTCTCTCCCCTTTCGTGTTTTTTTTCCAACTTGTTAAGATAGTTAACAATTTAGTGGGGTTTTTTTAAAGACAAAAATATGCAATGTATTTAGAGGTAATCACCCTCCCTAACCAACACAGACAGACAGACAGACAGACAGACAGACAGGCAGACAGACACACACACACACACACACACACACACACACACACACACACACACACACACACACACACACACACACCAGCAAGCAAGCCCGTGCGAACCAGAGAAGGCAGAGTAGCCAACAGGAGCGACAATCTCGCGGCAAATGCTGAAATAGTCACGAACAACTGCTATGAAAACGACAGCATCGTGACTCGTTGTAAAAGCCGATCGAAGCTTTAACAGTAAGGTTCATCTACATGTTATTTATTTGCTTTCATCGGTGGTATTCGGTTCACGACTGACTTTGTTCACTACAGTTCGAAACGGCTCAGAAATGACCTAGGCCAATACCATAATCTCCCAGGAAATTAATGGTACTGAAAAGCTGCAACGGCAACTCAGCATTGCGCCTCGTAAAAACTACTGATGCGGTAAATACTTGTTTGTCCACAACGGTGTTACACGGTACATGGCTTTGTTCTATCCTCGCTCAAGACAAGAAGCAGAGACAATGCCAGCAGAGAGAACAAAAGCCGAATCGGCATCTTCCTTGTGCTCAGCACTCGGGCACGATCTCGGGTGAGTGTGAGCATTGTATCGCATATTTTGTCGACGCACACGCGCGCATTCATGCATGCAAGCATACACACACGCGCGCACACGCAAGCGCCAGTACGTCTGTACGCCTGCGCGAACACACACACACACACACACACACACACACACACACATACACACACACACATACACACACACACACACACACACACACCACACACACGCACACACACACACACATACGGACGAGGAGCACCTTAGGTACCGGTCATACGCAGACGGATCTGTGTGACTTCTGTACGTACGAAATCCACATTAGGTACCGTTTGGCTATACACAGTGTGTAACCCGTACGGACGAAGGCGTTAAGTACCTGTTTCCTATACACACTGGTGGTTGTGTATAGTGTCAGTAAAGTGTGAATAGGTGAGGATGGAACTTTAACCGTCGATCACTTTACATGTATAACCTCAATTAATATGTTGCATGTTTTGCTTTTGATTTGTATGTTCCTTACTTTGTCATTTTGTTGTTTATGTTTATTTGCTTGTTTGCTTACTTGTCGATTGTTTGCTGGTTCGTTCGTTTACTTTGTTTATTTGTCATGTTGCTTTACTTGTTTATCATTTATTAGACATTTGTATTAGAAGTAAGGACCGGTTGTAAGAAAAGGCGTCACCTTAAACCTCTATCCTTGAAAAATAAAGTTCCATCATCATCATTCTCTCTCTCTCTCTCTCTCTCTCTCTCTCTCTCTCTCTCTCTCTCTCTCTCTCTCTCTCTCTCTCTCTCTCTCTCTCTTTTTACATTTAGTCAAGTTTTGTCTGTGCCGGTGTGCGTGCGCGTGTGTAGAGCGATTCAGAGTAAACTACTGGACCGATCTTTATGAAATTTGACATGAGAGTTCCTGGGTATGATATCCCCGGATTAATTTTTTCTTTGTTTCGATAAATGTCTTTGATGACGTCATATCCGGCTTTTTGTAAAAGTTGAAGCGGCACTGTCACACCCTCATTTTTGAATCAAATTGATTGAAATTTTGGCCAAGCAATCTTCGACAAAGGTCGGACTTCGGTTTTGTATTTAAGCTTGGTGGCTTAAAAATGTATTAATGACTTTGGTCATTACAAATCTGAAAATTGTAAATAATTGTTTTTTTATAAAACGATCCAATTTTACGTTCATCTTATTCTTCATTATTTTCTGATTCCAAAAAACATATAAATATGTTATATTCGGATTAAAAACAAGCTCTCAAAATTAAAAATATAAAAAATTCTGATCAAAATCAAATTTCCGAAATCGATTAAAAAACAATTTCATCTTATTCCTTGTCGGTTCCTGATTCCAAAAACATATAGATATGATATGTTTGGATTAAAAACACGCTCAGAAAGTTAAAACGAAGAGAGGTACAGAAAAGCGTGCTATGCAGCACAGCGAAACCATCACCGCGCTAAACAGTCTCGTCAGTTTCACTGGGTTTTGCGCGAGCGGCGGACTACGGTCACTGTGAAAAAATGCAGTGCGTTCAGTTTCATTCTGTGAGTTCCACAGCTTGACTAAAATGTAGTAATTTCGCCTTACGCGACTTGTTTTTTTGTTGTTTTTTTAAATTGGAGAAAACCGGTTTCTTTTTTTGTTGGTTTTTTTGTGTGGTTTGCATGGTTGTTTATACAAAAAGCAATTGAGGAGCCATAGATGGTTACTTTTTTTTTCTCCTTTTTTTTCTTTTTTTGTTTTTCTTATTCTCGTCCATCCGCTCCCTCCCACCCCCCTCATAATATTCACAAACGTCATATATCACTTCACCTCATCTCGACTTATACATTACTCACAATCTTCTAATGTACATTTTATTTTCCAATAATGATACTATTCAAATCGTATCTATCACCATACTAATATTTACTAATACACATTTTTGCAATCAAAATAATGTGATTAAGTACCTTATTATTTTGGCATATATTACTAGGTTGATAACCAAACAAGACATCGTGTTCTGAGAGGTGCACATTTGATCCTGTATTTCTAAAAATATAATGGACAACATTTTCCCAAAAGCTCGTCAACTTCTCACATTGACAAAAAAAGTGTTCAACATAATCAATGTGTTTACAAAATGTACATAATTTTGTTTCTCTAATTTTCATTTTATTTAATAATATTTTCGTGGGATAAATATTATGTAATATTTTTCATTGTAACAATCGCAATCTTTCTTCTTTTGTACATTTGCTTGCTAACAGCTGCCAATGACTGTGATCTAGTTTAACCTGATATTTATGTAACCAAAATGTAGCAGCGCAAGGCTCGCTCGCTTTAGACTGGACTATCAGCATGCGAATCTTTCTCGCGGAGGGGTTAATGATCACAGGGTTCCGTGTGTCAAGGTCATTATTGTGTTCGCCTGCTCGCGGGCTGGCTGTGTTTTTGCGAAGTGCAAGCGCTCGCACAGCAGTCTTCACTGCGCTGTACTCAAAAAATCTAGAGGGACTGTATCCTTTCTTTGTGCACAGCTGGTTAAAAGGAATCATATCTCCGTTAACCCAAATATCTTTCACCATATCTAAATGCGCTTCTATCCATTTTTTTTAAATATAAGCTTTTATTTTTATAAACCACTTTTATATTGTTCCACAAACATTGATCGCCAAAGCGATCTTCTCTCTCATAAATCAATGCTTTATTATGGATTCATTTTAAGAGAACTTCTGTCTAAAAGTTTGATCGAATGCATTCAATACCTTGGTTTTAGTAGTGTTGTGGCTTTAAAACAAAGTAAATTTCTTCCCAATACCTGATAAAGACTTAACGGAATCGTTGTCCACGGTTCATGTTTTTGCTGTTGAAGTTTTGCTGCCCATGTCAGTAAAAAAGAAGTCTGCATATCGTGGACGTTTATCATGTTAATACCACCTTCTTCCACCACATTACACAATACATTTCGTTTAACTTTTTCAAAGGCTTTTGTATTTGAATACTTCCTTTTCCAGAGAAACCTGAACAAAATAGTATTCAACTTATCGAGAACTTTAACAGGGGCAAGAAGCGCCTGCATAACGTAAACAAATTGTGAAACTAAGAAGGACTTAATAATACATAATTTGCCGCTTATACTTAAATTTCTTCTTGACCATCTGCAAATGATTTGTTCAACTTTTTCAAGTCTTTTTGGACCAATTTTCCATAATTTCAGAGGCGGGGATGTCATTTTTAAAACTGACTAATTCCCATGATTTTAACCTGGGTATTCCATTTAATATCGCAATATTAATTTCTCTTGACAGTTTTTACGCGATCCCTACCACATTGCTTCCGTTTCACTTTTATTTAATTTTAAGCGAGATATATTGGAAAAATCATCAATAATTTTCAAAACCGTTTCCATGTCGTTTTTATCTTGAAGTAAAACAGTTATGTCATCGGCGTACATAGCCAGTTTCAAAATACGCGATGTTTGTTCTGCAAAACCTACATCTGGTAAGGCAAATCCTTTAATATTGGGGTGACTTCGGATTTGTATTGCTAATAATTCTACACTTATTTCTTCCGAAATCCAACCCATATAATTTATGCAGCTCGTGGTGTTTGTCATTAAACCAATATGTAATGCTATTTGAGACCGTGGAAGAGCCAGGTTGGTTATTGCCCTTTTAACTTCTCTTAAAACTTTAATCCATTTAACACATTTTTCGCCAAAACCAAATTTTTTAAAGGACCAGACCACATAGTCTTTTGAGATGGAATCGTAGGCTCGGGCGTAGTCAAGGGCAAGTAATATACCTGCTTGATTTCTTTCATTAGCGTAATTAATGACATCATCAATTAATCTAATCAAGTTACTTGCCTTTCTTCCCTTAATACATCCTGTCTGATCTTCTGACACGAGGTCAGAAATAACACCAGATACGCGCTGCGATAAACATGTTGCCAGCATTTTATAATCTGTATTGGTTACAGATATAGGGTTTCCAATTCTTAAGGCTATCTCTCGGCAAATCTTTATCCTTATGGATCAACGTGATAACTGCTCTTTTCTGAGTATCTGACAATTCACCGACTCTAAATGCACTTTGAAGGGAATTAACCACCATCATTTTTACTTTAGGCCAACATTTTGTCATGAAACTTGTAGTCAATCCGTCTAAACCTGGTGACGAACCATTTTTTAATAAAGACAGCGCCCTGCCGATTTCTAACACGGTAAAATCAGTTTCCAAACCATATTTTCGTTCGTCATTTAACTGAGGAATATTTAAATTAAGAACTTTACTTTCAGCATCCTCCTCCTGGGACAGGCTGATCTTTCTTAACCCAGTGTGGGATTTTCAGTGGGGCGACCACCCCCAACCCAGCGCGTCCCCGGGTGGCGGATAGGGGAACGGTCTTCAGATATGGAGATCAGCCGCTTGCGGCCGCGGACCAAACTGGCTCCGGGTGGGATCCCGGAAAATCCTCCCCCCTGTGCTCTCAGGGTAGGACGTACGGGCCATGAGCTAAGGGTGAGGTAACCCCGACAGAAAACCCCGAATGCTGAAGACGGAGGACCCGGGCCGCACGGCGCATTCTAACAAACCATGGGTACACGCACTTACGCAAATGATGACACAATCAACCAGCACAGATGGAAATGGCGCTCGCCCATTGAGGACCCCCCAGGGTGGAGCAGCGTCGGGTCCCATGCCTCAAAGGGACCCAGCCCCAACTACTGGAGGTCCCTCCCGTCCGTCTTGTCACGCCAGGGGACGCGGGAGGAAAGTGACTGGCACCACCACAACCAGGAAGAAACCCAGTCAGCAGCGACCTTTTCAGGTCATGCACTGGAACGCAGAAAGTATCCTGAACAAGAAGACAGAGTTGGAGCATATCCTGCATGAGAAGAACATCAACATCTGCTGTATTCAGGAGACGCACCTGACACCCCAAAAGTCCTTCAAAGTGAGAGGCTACCAATGCCTTAGGTCCGACAGAACAGACCGAAGCAAAGGAGGAATCCTGACCCTCATCAGGAACAACATCAATGCCTGTTTGATAGAAACGCACATGGAGGACTCCGAATATCAGGTGATTCGAATCCAGACGAAGACATCAGAATTCCATCTTGTCAACTTCTACTGCCCCAATGATAGACACCTCGCCCTTGACACGATCCCCGCAAAGGCCTCCAACTTCATCGTGGTGGGTGACTTCAACAGTCATTCACAGAGTTGGGGATATGACCACCTGGATCGGAGAGGAGAAGAGGTGGAGAACTGGCAGGACGACAAAGGTCTCATCCTTTTGAACAGTCCCTTTGACTGCCCTACATTCTACTCCAGAAGATGGCACACTACATCAACTCCTGACCTAGCCTTCTGCACGGAAGACATGCACCAGCTAACCAGCAGAGAGGTCGGAGAACAGCTAGGTGGAAGTGACCATCGGCCAGTCTTTTTGACCCTGGGCATGGAGTCCTGCACTGAAGCTTCCTTCCCACGGTGGAACTACAAAAGAGCGAACTGGTTCCTCTTTAGACACCGCACCAGCGAACTCACCAAAGACATCAGAGTCGAGGGTCGAGACATCAACATGGTGGCGAAGGACTTCAACATGAGCATCCTCAGAGCAGCGCGTGAGTCCATTCCCAGGGGTGCCAGGAGAGACTATAAGCCCTACTGGAGCAATGAATTGCAGGAACTGGATGATGATCTGGCAGACGCCAGAAGGGAAGCAGAAGTCAACCCGTCACAAAACAACAACATCCGCCTCCAGGAAGCCAAAGCCAAATTTCTCAAAAAGAATCTACAGGCAAGACGGAGAAGCTGGCAAGAGAAAACAAGCTCTCTGAACCTTGAGAAGGATGGCAGAAAGCTCTGGAGGCTCACCAAGCAGTTGAATGATGAGAACACCAGCAGAGGAAAGATCACATTAGAAGAGAACGGGAAGGTGCTAACTGGAAAGCATGCTGCCAACCAATTTGCTGAAAGCTATGCAGCTGAGAGCAACCTCCATGTTAGCCCCGAGAAACAGAGAGAAGCAAGAAGAGAGAAAAGAGAGAGACCTGCCAGACAGTCGACAGTGGACGCCATGAGTCAACCACTCACACTCCACGAGCTGCACTCAGCTCTGAAAAAGTCAAAGGCGAAGAAGTCCCCTGGCCCAGACGGCATCACCAACGAGATGCTAACCCACCTTGGTAGTGCAGCAGAGAACAAGCTACTCGAGGTCTTCAACAGCAGCTGGCAAGAAGGATCGCTACCACAACTCTGGCGAGAAGCGATCATGATCCCCATCTTAAAAAAAGGGAAGGATCCAAAGAAGGCCACCAGCTATCGCCCAATCAGCCTCACCAGCTGTGTTGTGAAGACCCTGGAGAGAATTGTGAACGAGCGCCTCAGGTGGTACCTGGAATCCAGGAACCTCCTCGCCCCTGAACAAGCTGGATTCCGACAGTTCCGCAGCACTGAAGATCAGGTCACTTACCTGGCGCAAGAAGTTGAAGATGCCTTTCAGGAACAGAAGCTGGTCTTCGTCACCTGGATAGATCTTCAGAAGGCCTTTGACAAGGTCTGGAAAGATGGACTCCTTGTAAAACTGCTGAGGAAAGGCGTGTCCAGCAACATGTACCAGTGGATTCGCTCTTACCTCTATAACCGCAGGGCAAGAGTTAACGTCGACCAGACCAAAAGCAAGAAGTTCCTCCTTCGTCATGGCGTCCCTCAGGGCGGAGTCCTCTCCCCCACACTCTTCCTTCTCTTCATCGACGATCTGGTGTCTGAGATGCCCAAGGGGATCAAAGCTGCTCTCTACGCAGACGACCTTGTGATCTGGTGCAAGGAGGAGCACGCAAGTACTGCCACCTACAGAATGCAGCAAGCGGCAGATAGGCTGAACGCATGGGCAGAAGATTGGTGCGTCTCCATCAACAAGGAGAAATCCTCCACCACCCTATTCACACTGTCGCCAAAGCAGAAAGCCGGAACCATTAGGCTTGGTGGAACTCCTCTGAGAGAGGATGAAGAAGCAACGTACCTTGGTGTCACCTTTGATAGACGGCAGACCTGGAAACCACACATTGCACAGGCAGAGACGAAGGCCCGGCGCAAGCTAGCCATACTCAGGAAGCTGGCAGGTACCACCTGGGGAGCGAACGAGAAGATACTGAAGACAGTATACCAGGGAACAATCAGACCCCACCTCGAGTACGGCTCCACAGCGTGGTCAACCTCAGCCAAGACAAACCTGCAGAGCCTTGACCGTGTGCAAAACCAGGCCCTCCGACTCATCACCGGTGCAATGAAATCCACGCCCATCAAGGAAATGGAGAAGCTTACCACCATCCAACCCCTCTGTCAGAGAAGAGAAGCCAAGACTATGGTACAGGCCGAGAAGCTCAAGTGCCTACCCGACCACCCCATGAAGCACAGACTGAGCAACCTCACCAAGAACCGGCTTAAACGGAGCAGTTTTGTACACGAGAGCAAGAGACTTTCTCGACAGTACAGGGAAGTCCTTCCACAGAACACTCTACCTCTGACTCAAGAAGAAGATGAAACCCCCAAGGCAACAGAGAAACCAGGCATCCAGATCTGCACCAGTGTTCCACATGTTACCTCAGGAGAAGATCAGAATGACACAGCTCGACAGGCACTCACCTTAGCCCTGATCGACGAACAGTACCCAAAAGAGGCGTGGATCCATGTATACACCGATGGATCAGCAACTAACGCCGTGCTCAATGGAGGTGCAGGCATTCTCATCCAGTTCCCTGGGGGACATACAGCTACATCCAGCGTTGCCACTGGCAAACACTGCACAAACTATAAAGCAGAAGCAGAAGCTCTCATGCAGGCCGCATCCTTCGTTCAGGACTCCGCAGACCCTTGCTACCAAGTTGTCTTCCTCTCGGACGCCCTTTCAGTCCTTCAGGCCCTAGAGAACGACAAACTCCCACAGCTGGCCAAAGCATTACAGATGGTCAGACAAACCAGAAGAGTTGTCCTCCAGTGGATACCAGCACACTGTGGGATACCAGGAAATGAAAGGGCAGATGAGCTGGCAAAAGAAGGAGCCGTGGAAGACCAACCTGAAAACAGTGTCAGCTTTAGTGAGCAGAAGACAATCATCAAGGCATTGATGAGGCCAAGGACAAACAGAGATGACTACCACACAATGTCCAGAGAGCAGCAAGTCAACCTCATCAGGCTGCGTACTGGCCACAACAGGCTCAATGCTCACATGAACCGAAAGTTCAAGCTGGCGCCATCACCAACCTGTGCCTGCGGTCAAGAGGACCAAACAGCGGAACACATCTTACAGCGATGTCCCTTACTAGATGAGGAACGAAAAGAAGTGTGGCCGTCACCAACTCCCTTGCAGACCAAACTATACGGCAGTCGACAGGAGTTGGAGAAAACGACAACATTTATCACCAGTGCTGGACTGATTGTGTAACCTCTGCGAACGCCAAGAAGAAGAAGAAGAAGCATCCTCCTCAACAAAATTCCCATTTTTATCAAACACGTTATTGTAAAATCTCACTTGCTCCTGTAAAATTCCTTTTTGCGTCGTTATTGAGAGCCATTTTCATCTATTAATCTGTCCATAAATTTTCAATCAGCTTTCACTTTTTCCATATTTAAAAAATATAATATCACTTCACATGCACAATTCTATATAACATATTACAACCAAACACAATAGCAAATAAGCAAAAAAACTCAGAACATGGTTTGAAAGGGTAGCTTTATTGGTCTTTTTTTCGAACGAATGTAAGGATCACTATATCCCGCCAAACCGCAACACGGTGGCCTAGTGGTAAGGCGTCCGCCCAGTGAGCGGGAGGTCGTGGGTTCGAACCCCGGCCGGGTCATACCTAAGACTTTAAAATTGGCAATCTAGTGGCTGCTCCGCCTGGCGTCTGGCATTATGGGGTTAGTGCTAGGACTGGTTGGTCCTGTGTCAGAATAATGTGACTGGGTGAGACATGAAGCCTGTGCTGCGACTTCTGTCTTGTGTGTGGCGCACGTTAAATGTCAAAGCAGCACCGCCCTGATATGGCCCTTCGTGGTCGGCTGGGCGTTAAGCAAACAAACAAACAAACAAACAAAATATATCTCGCCAACTAGAGTTATTACGGCTTGTTGATTTTGCCAATACAAAAGTCATTTTTTCTCACTTCATTGGTGCAAACAGTGTAATATTGTGTTGTAAATTCTATTGTTATGCGATTGTTGTTATATTTGTAAGCATAAGAGAGAGAGAGAGAGAGAGAGAGAGAGAGAGAGAGAGAGAGAGAGAGAGAGAGAGAGAGAGAGAGAGAGAGAGAGAGAGAGAGAGAGAGAGAGAGAGAGATTTTTCACTCCATCAAAGTATCTCCTTTTGAATAAATATAAGTCAGGGAATACGTCTAAAAATGGCCTCCAAATTCCAGGAAATATGTATATTACCTGGATATTTTAGGGAATATATGACTAAGTGCCAAAAGGTGCGCACGAAAAGCGGACAAAGGGGCTAAAAAATAAAAGTTGACAAACACGACTGATATTGTGATTTTTGTTAAGACAACAGATGCTGGAATCCAATTACGAAAAGAAAAGATAAATTTACCCAAATGATTTTACAAATAACGATAATTTTGTTCGTTATATCATTCAAAACGGCACTGAGTCATAGCATTAAGGTTATCTCGCACGTTTTTAAAGCTAGGGCTTTGAAACTTGGCACACAACCAAAGTATAATGACCTCCAGGTATGGTGCACATCACATTAAACAACATTGAATTTCAAGGTCACAGCGAGGTTAAATTTCCTTTGCAAACTGGAAAATTGTCGTTGTCACGTCTTACATGTTTTAATACTAGATCAGTTAGACTTTACATACTTCACATACTTTCAGCATTTTTATAAAACCTCATTAAAAGTGACCTGCTGGTTAATCTTTGTCAAAGTTCAAGGTCACAGCGGGGTCACATCTGGTCCAAATGTGGAATATTTTCAATTTATTCAGCGCGTTTATAGCACGAGCTTTGAAAATACACACAGTTCTAGTGTATAATGTTCACACACGATTAAAGTCTGGTTGAAAAAGTCAAGGTCACAGCAGGGTCGCGTTGAGGTCAAACATATACATTTTTCAATGAGGTTTTCTCATATGTTTTTGAAGCTAGGGCCTTGAAACTTGGCACACTACGCAAGTTAAATTAAACCTCATCAAATTCCAAGGTCACAGTAAGGTTAAAGATCCTTTAAGGATATTTTCTAAAAAAGGTGACCGCCTGGTTAATGTTTGTCAAATTTCAAGGTCACAGCAGTGCCATCTGGCTTAAACTTTGAAAAATTGTCAATTTCTTCAACTAGTTTTATAGTGTTTGAAGTCATTCACACATGATGAAAGTCTGGTTGATAAAATCAAACGTCAAGGTCGCAGCGGGGTCGCATTGAAGTCAGACACATACAATTGTCATTTTCACGAACGCCTTTTAAGCAACACCTTTGAAACTTCACACATTCCAAAGTTTTGATGTTGTTTGGTTATAATCAAAGTGTGGTCAATTTCCATGATTGAGAGCATTCAGAGGGGTCAAGTTGAGGTCACACAAAAAGTGATAATCTTTATAAGACTCACGTTTGCTGCTATTGCTCACTTGACATTGGTGAAAGTGCTTATTTTATAATTGTTGATCTTGATGTTTTGACCAATTAATATTACCAGGATCAACCATACCAGATTTCAAAGTCCAGAAGTTGTCAAACCTCAAACCTGTTGGAAGTTTCAAAGATTTAAGCATCAACAAATTTCTATTTGATTTGACCTTAAATAACAGATTTGACCTTAAATCTTAAAACAGATCAACCAGACTTTGGTTTTATATAAATTGAAGTTCAATACAATTTCCTTTTTTTTTTACCCACACGAGACCCTGCTATGACCTTCACATTTCTCAAGGATCAACCTTGAATTCTCCATGTTGAACAATCATTAAGCAAAAGCGTTGTTTGAAGTTTGAAGGTTCTAGCTTCAAAAATCTCTGAAAAAATATGTTTCATCCGTTTTCTGAACCACATGTGACCCAGCCGTGACCTTGAAATCTGACAAGGGTCAACAAGACTTTTACCATGCATGGGGGCGATTAAACCCCAAATGTGTGTGAAGTTTCAAGGTTTCAACTTAAAAAACGTCTGAGAAAAATATACATTTTCCTTTTTGGACAATGTGTTGCACGCAAGACAACACGACAAACGCTCGTGTTATCATTCTTTTACTTTAAGGTCGACTTGCGTGCCCGCTCTTTCGCTAATCTCAATTAAAATTCATCTTGGAAGTTCGGTTTTATTACGCTTTTAATTAAGAAGATTAAACTAAGACAACAAATAGTTAGTTTTACCCATTAAACTCGATAAGGTAGTGACATTTTATGTTGAACGCAAGATGGTGTCGCACGCAAGATCTGAAAAGATGTTGACGACATAATTTCAACACTTGATAGCGCATTCGTGGTTCGTGATTTCTTCACAAATTTTGAACACAGAATGTGTCACGTGGTTCCGTAGATGAAGTAGATCTTTGTACATGTAAATTTTGTTTTTAAAAGAAAATAACCGTTAATTACCGAGCATTTTGTCGCACGCAAGATATGACGAAATTTTCAAATCGTTTTCAAAAATGCTGTTCAAAAGTTCTGCAGTCTTTGCTGGATTACTTGAAAGACAGCAGTTTGATACACCGTTATCGCTTGACGTGTCGACATCAATTCCAGAGTTTTTGAAAAAGAAATTTAGTAAATATCTGCGATTGAAAAATGTATGCCGTGATGACGACACATCTTGCGTGCGACACCTTAAAATTCGGTTATCGAAAAAAAAACATTCTCTCGAGATTTAGATTTGACGTTTGGTCTCGTCTGTAAAGCGATGTTTCAGGCATTCAATCAAACTAAATGCAATTCATTTGTGCTTCTTGTTATTTTTCTGTGGCATATTCAAAACACGAGGTATCACGATGTCCGTTTTCAGATGGCCGGTTTTGGCGTTATTTTTGACTTTAAACAAAGATAACTTCAAAACCGTTCAAGTCAGACACACGAAATTATGTCCACTATCTCTTCGCACATTCATCCACACACACACCAATTTTCAGCAGACACACGTTTTTAGAAACATTTTTATTGTAAAACAAAGTCGTCTTCTGTTCTGTGAGCACCTTTTGGCACTTAGTCATATAATAAATTTTATATATTCATTGAGTGAAACAGGGAATACGTATAAATCAAATCTCTTATATTATTAAAAGCTGCATCAAAAGGTGTGCAACATTGATATCGGGACTACACAAAATAGAATGTTTATATAATGGGTGGTGGTGGATAATGCTGTCTGGATTAAAATATAAAAAGAGGTAAACAGGTGGCGAACTGTTAAGTTTCACTGACGGTTTAGTCTTCAGTGACAATGCAAATAACAAATCAGAGGTGATTCTTGCTAAACATCAAGCTTTTATTTATTCGTATGAATTTAGCAATGAAAAACGGATTGACAATTAAGGGTAAAGAGAGAGGGGGGGGGAGAAAGAAGGAGGGGGAGAGAGAGGGAGGGGGAGAGGGAGGGGGGGGGGGGGAGAGAGGAACGGGGGAAGAGAGGCAGGGCGAGAGAGAGGGATGCGTGGGGCTGGCGGTGGGGGTTGGGGGGGGGGGGGGCGTGGAGAGGAGCAGCTAGTCGTAGAGCGGTTCGACTCGCGCAGTGGCTATACATTACACGGTTCGCGTGCCATCAATTAGCACGTCGTCAAGCAGGTAACCCGCTGAGAAACCTACTGGAGAGCTAGAGAGACAGCTGGACGCATTCCTTGTTTATGGTCAGCAGATTAATGTACTGCCACACTGAGATTGAAGTCGCAGAGGGTTACATCGGACTGGGTGGCCGAGTGGTAACGCAGTTGCGCTCGGAAGCGAGAGGTTGCGAGTTCGACCCTGGGTCAGGGCGTTAGCAATTTTCTCCACCCTTTCTTAACCTAGGTGGTGGGTTCAAGTGCTAGTCTTTCGGATGAGACGAAAAACCGAGGTCCCTTCGTGTACACTACATTGGGGTGTGCACGTTAAAGATCCCACGATTGACAAAAGGGTCTTTCCTGGCAAAATTGTATAGGCATAGATAAAAATGTCCACCAAAATACCCGTGTGACTTGGAATAATAGGCCGTGAAAAGTAGGATATGCGCCGAAATGGCTGCGATCTGCTGGCCGATGTGAATGCGTGATGTATTGTGTAATAAAAATTCCATCTCACACGGCATAAATAAATCCCTGCGCCTTGAATATGTGCGCGATATAAATTGCATAAAATAAAAATAAAATAAATAAATCCCTGCGCTTAGAACTGTACCCACGGAATACGCGCGATATAAGCCTCATATTGATTGATTGATTGACATCCTCATATAGTCACAGTATACTGACACCAGTCCTAGCATGATAGAGCGACTATCACTATAGGTGTCTCTCTTTGTGTGTCTGTATCATATTACTTGTGATTAAAACAAAAAATGCCTGATAGGAAACAAATAGAAAAAAATGTTATGACAGAGATTCCCCTAATATTTCCGAATGTCATTTCTACAATGACGCTTTGAATAACGTCTTGATAAAAGTTGGTTGACGTGAAATGTGGCTTGAAAAAAAAGAGCATTAAAACCTTTAACGTAATGCAACAAGCAGAGAATGCAGAGAATATGGAATATTAGCTGTCATAGGGGCACGATACCAGTTAATCACGTTTAACCGAATGTTTGGAGATTCGAGAGTGGAGGGTGTCATTATTGAAGAGAGAGAGAGAGATGGAGAGAGAGGAGAGTTGGGAAAAGAGAGAGTGTGTGTAAGAAGGTGAGAGACAGAGGGCGATGGGGAGAGGTTGAGTGATCATATGAGGGGTGTTGTCAATATTAGAAAGATAGAGGGGGAGAGAAGGAGAGAGAGATGGGAGGGTGAAGAAAGAGAGAGAGTGTGTAAGATGCCTCCATAAGAGATGTAGCCTAGAATAAAAGCAATGTCCCTCGATGCATGTATTATTTCTCTTAACGAGTATAAAATAAGTTATGTAAGTCATTTTTCGTAGGCCTAATATGAAAACAATAATGTTGAAGTCTGAATCCAGTATCATTATTTTGAACTGTTTCGGTCTATACATGTAGTCTGCTTAAAGCAGAACGCTTCCGTGTAGCATAAATATATATCTTTCATGTTCTCTTGGGACGGGCCAGGGAATGTGTTACAAACTAACGCTTGCTTATTAGCAAGCCCAGTCAGTTCTGTACGCGAGTAGTGAAACATGATAGCGGTCAGTGGATCAGTTACCAACATTCCTACTGACATCTGGTAGTGATTTAGTCTTGATGGTGATCGGTGCTTTCCTTCGTTAGCCACTGGACTTGTCAGTTACATTTTGACGATTATCTGAGCGACCCCTTTTACAGAAAATTCAAATAGCAACCGAACCCATTCATGGAAGATCATATAGGATGTACATTAGGTCCCTAATCACGAAGACGGTCACCTAGAAACTCGCTCAAATATGTGATTTTTCTTGATACATTGTTAACTAATCTAAAAGATTGGAGTTTTCCTAACAATACACACACACACAACGTATTCGTTTTGATAACAAAAATAATGATATGGCATGTATCAATAGCCGGCATGTGATAAAGGGGTAACAAAATAATAATTAACAAGTGACCATAAGGATCCTAATACTTTCCGTTTATCATCTCGTGCTGTGGTTGTTGTTTTATTATTTAAAGTCTTCTTCATCGAAATGATAAGACATCTCGGGCTGATTGGTCCTGATATGGCTCAAAAGAGTCGGCTGGACCGAAAGCAAATATCAAGTAAAGTATCTGGGGCTGATAGAACATATAGACCCTAACGGGTGTAAAGTGAGCATATATTAAAACCCTTCCTGGCCGGATAATATGGTACCTAGGGTCACCAAAGTTCAGAGCTTCTCGGCATCGACTCCGATGAGCATGCTTCCGAATAGTGGTGTCACCAGTTTTATCAGTTTTGGAGAAAAGTGGGTGCAAACGAAAACATTTAAACCATGCCTGACGGGATAATGTTGGCACTAGGATCATCAAACTACAGAGCAAATCAATATCAATCACCACAAACTGGGGCCTTAATTTCGGAGAAAATAACTGTGTCCTTACTGGAGACAATTGAGTTTGTTTGTTTGTTTGCTTAACGCCCAGCCGACCACGAAGGGCCATATCAGGGCGGTGCTGCTTTGACATAGAACGTGCGCCACACACAAGACAGAAGTCGCAGCACAGGCTTCATGTCTCACCCAGTCACATTATTTTGACACCGGACCAACCAATCCTAGCACTAACCCCATAATGCCAGACGCCAGGCGGAGCAGCCACTAGATTGCCAATTTTAAAGTCTTAGGTATGACCCGGCCGGGGTTTGAACCCACGACCTCCCGATCACGGGGCGGACGCCTTACCACTAGGCCAACCGTGCCGGTTAGACAATTGAGTACATGTATACGAAATAGCATTTCCTGACGGGATAATTTTGAGTGACACCAGGGTCATCGATCCGCAGGACATAATTATGAGCGTTTATTCCCATGGACCTCGAGCTCATAGCCAAAATGAGTTTCAATAGCTTTACCCATTTGGGAGAAATGAGTACATATATATGTTAGTCATATTGAGAACAGACACAAGTCAAACGGGATAATTGCACTATGATCAACAAACTACTTCGTTTGAATGCAAATGTGTTGTTTGTCCCCCAGAGGGTGGACGTTTGCGTTTGTTCCGGTCAGTCTATATGTCACACAAGTCACTAAAATATCACTCACGCGAACTGTCAAGACGCAAAATAGATAAGTTGGTAAATTGCTCTCCTAACGTGACAAAACGAAAGTGTCTGAGGCAGGAGATCGAATCCCATTGGCGTCGTTAATTTAAAAAAAAAAGCTCACAGGGTGACGCAGGGGTTTGTCGGACCTGTTCTTCTTAGGGGTTGGGGAGGGGGGAGGTGTTGCGTTGTTGTTGTTGTTTTTGGGGGGAGAAGAACATTGCAGTTATGATAAAAAAAAATTCTGTCAATATTTGTCCCGCGCTAATCTGTGTGAAATCGCTTACCGTTGCCAATCATAATTCATATATTAATACAGGTACTGGTAGCCTCAGTCACACGAAATTGCTAATGTCTGTGGTACTGGGCAACTTTCACGTTATTCCTTTTGCATGGGCATAGTGGAGGCCACCTCAATCAGGACTGGCTGGGACTAATGTGTTTATTTTTTTTAATTAAGTGGGTTTATTTGAACATTAAATATTTTTACCTACCGCCTGATGCCCTTAGGCACCCCTGAAGCTCGACATGCAGCCGTCCGGGATAAAACTGCCCGAGAATACAATAAACACGTTAGACAACACAGTATCATGTCAAATCAAGTTCACTCTCAAACCTATCAAGTTATTATTGTTGTTACTTATTGGAATGGCAAACGGAACATCCATTGCCTATGGTTTTTGTAATGACATAGCTGTATTTCTCCCTGAAACTTTTGCAAATTATTAGTAGGCCAGTTGGTTAGGACACTCTTGCTTCATCACGTTCTAATCACGCACGTTCGAATCCACGCGGTGTCACTTTTTTTTCTCCCTTTCCCCTACGCTACATTACTTTTCAGGGAATGTGTGCTGTTCATTGTTATTTTATTTTACTGATACGTTTTTTATAATTTAATTCGTCATCCAGCGGGGACGTTTGCGATTGTTCCATTCCGTAAGTATGTATGTATGTCACAATATAGGAACTGCGATAAATCCTGAACGGCTAAGTATTTTTCAACCAAACTTTGTAGGTAGATGTAGACACACGATAGCCTATTGCGTGCAACATTTATATTGGATAGGTCAAAGGTCAAGGTCATTACGGGGCCCGATGGTCAAAATACATAATCAGCCATGTCTCCCAAAGTTCTGGGAATATTTCAATGAAACTTTTTTTCATTACATACTCTGAGGACGGGTCTACAAAATAGCAGTTAAAAATTACATAATCACAGCAAAAATTTTTTCTCAGAAAATCGAGTTGAATTTTTTCTTCTTTTTTTCCCCCTGAAGTTGAAGGGACTAATGTGCTGCGTCTTCATGTTTAATTTCATTTAAAAAAAATGGTTGGCTGGTTCCAAAGTTATAAGGGTTTTAACCATCATATTTGTGGTAATCATATGACTGATAGTTATAAGGCTTCGCTGATCAGGGGAGCTAATCTACTCCACTGAATCACCATCGCTTTGAAGCTATGAATACAATAATAAATCAGTCATGATTCAGACAAGATAAGTCGACCATTGCAACAATAATAGCAATTGATAATGGTATGGATTCGCATAGACACTTTAATATCCACACCATCAGTGATTAATGAAAATCATAAAACATTTGTTACATCCCGTGAGGAGCACGAGTATTGCTAGTGATAATAATAATAAACATTTAGAATCCGAATACTTCCTAATGCAAGGAGCCCTAGTCGTTTACATAAACCGAAGATGGGGAGGTAGAACTTTTCTCTCCCTTCTTCAATGCTAGCGTTCTTGGCCAGGGCACGGTAACTTGATACCAACACGAAAAGGAACGCTGAAACCATGGTCCTGTGGCGCCGCTAACCCGTAACCGGTGGTAAGCATCTGAGCTACAGTGCTAGCTCGGCGAAGCCACGGCGAAAGGGCTACGGCTGTAACCCGATAACGGCACCGGCTGATAACAAGTTCACGCTGATATCAATGGCCTTGCTGCATCGCCAACTACCCTTCTGAGGCTCGGGCACCCCGCTGCACCAGCCTCTCCTTTCACCTCTACTTCTGGTGGCCCAATCGGAGGTTCCTCTGCTAGCCACCGATGCTCTGGTTGCTTCAACTTTACGTGATATTTGACATCCTTGACCTCTGATAACATCTAGCCTTGTGTAGAGCACTTGATCACAAAATCAGGACTATTATAATTAAGACAAGTACTATACACTTATAACTTTTTTCATATTTTTTTCTTGCTGTTTATTTTTAGTATTATCATAAAACCATTAATATTACAATTAAGTTCTCATGACCCACAATCTTGACAATAACTGAAATAATGACATCAGTGACTATGCCTTGAAGCTCTTGGACAACATTCAAGTGTGTGATATTTATACTGATATTACTGACTTGAAAAATAACTGTGAAGTAAAATGCTTATACTGTCTTAATAATTATACTGTTTAAAACGTTCGCCAGAGACGTTTCTGTTTAATTTTGGTAGCACTTATTTGAGCCTCGTGCTTTTGTGTTTCTTCATCTTGCCCTTTCTATTGTAATTCGGACTGTTGGATAAATATGTATTTAAACCAAAAGAAGGCGTACTTCTCTTTTTAACTGTCAATAGTTCGATGAAACAACGCATCAGTTCAGGCGCAGTCAAGTCCAGACAAGCCCCTGTCAGTCACTCCAGTACACGCGTTCGGAATGCACGACAAGCTTGATACGGTTAGTTAAACACTTCCCCTCCGCCTTTGGTAACTTGACACTGATAGCGCGGCGGGGAGGTAGCTCAGTTGGTAGCGCGCTGGCTTTGTAGCCAGTCGGTCGCTATCAGCGTGGGTTCGATCCCCACGTTCGGCGAGAGATTTATTTCTCGGAGTCAACTTTGTGCAGACTCTCTTCGGTGTCTGAACACCCCCGTGTGAACACATGCGCACGAAAAAGATCCCACGTTCACAGCGAAAGTCTCAGGGCTTGGAAAACACGAAGACACGCATGCATCATCTCTCGTCTCCGATTATAATGATCGTATTTCGATACTTTGACGAGACAAACCCAATGCTGGTGTGTCGAAGAAGACAGCCACAGCGGGCTTGTTCGAATCAAAGTATCACACCATAACTTCAACGTATTACCAATACCTGTCCCAATATAGGCCAGTTGGTCTAAGAGGACGTTAAACCCTAAAAGTCAGTCACACTGATAGCCGAAGGCGCAGCTCCTTTGCCCAGTCCATAAAACAAGAGGCACATACAATACACGCACAGGGGTAGAGGAGACGAAATAGGTGAATAAGAATAATCATATATGTAATAGTTTTACTGCATTATAACAAACATTTAGGTGTTAATGTTGCTATTTTAAATTAAAGCCATGCTTTTTTTTGTTTAAACTGTGGCGTCATTTTCTGGTTTTGTTTTTGT
>NW_027126090.1:82500-91251 GCF_037325665.1 Littorina saxatilis | reverse complement strand
AAGAGAGACAAGGAGACAGAAAGTCACAGAGACAGAGACAGAACAGCGTAGAGACAGACAGACAGACAGACAAAAAGACAGACAAACAAAAAGACAGACAGACAGACAAGACAGACAAGACAGACAGACTGGGAATTACAGGCAGTCAGAATAGGAATGAACAAGTCGCGTAAGGCGAAAATACAATATTTAGTCAAGTAGCTGTCGAACTCACAGAATGAAACTGAACGCAACGCAACGCAGCAAGACCGTATACTCGTAGCATCGTCACTCCACCGCCCGTGGCAAAGGCAGTGCCCGTGGAATTGACAAGAAGAGCGGGGTATTCGTTGCGCTGAGAAGGATAGCACGCTTTTCTGTACCTCTCTTCGTTTTAACTTTCTGAGCGTGTTTTTAATCCAAACATATCATATCTATATATTTTTGGAATCAGGAACCGACAAGGAATAAGATGAAAGTGTTTTTAAATTGATTTCGAAAAAAACATTTTGATAATAATTTTTATATATTTAATTTTCAGAGCTTGTTTTTAATTCGAATATAACATATTTATATGTTTTTGGAATCAGCAAATGATGGAGAATAAGATAAACGTAAATTTGGATCGTTTTATAAATTTTTATTTTTTTTTACAATTTTCAGATTTTTAATGACCAAAGTCATTAATTAATTTTTAAGCCACCAAGCTGAAATGCAATACCGAACCCCGGGCTTCGTCGAAGATTACTTGACCAAAATTTGAACCAATTTGGTTGAAAAATGAGGGCGTGACAGTGCCGCCTCAACTTTCACGAAAAGCCGGATATGACGTCATCAAAGACATTGATCAAAAAACTGAAAAAAACGTTCGGGGATTTCATACCCAGGAACTCTCATGTCAAATTTCATAAAGATCGGTCCAGTAGTTTAGTCTGAATCGCTCTACACACACACACACACACACACGCACGCACACACGCACATACACCACGACCCTCGTTTCGATTCCCCCTCGATGTTAAAATATTTAGTCAAAACTTGACTAAATATAAAAAAAGAGATAACATGAAATAGCTTGGGCAGAAATGGACAAAAAAAGGAGAGAAAAGGATAACAGAAATGAAGAGAAGACTAAACGGTAGGGGGGCAATAAGAAAAGAAGCCGTCACAATTAAACTAACAAAAAAGAAACTAATAAACAAAGATACCGCGCGCTATAAAAAGTCAAGGACAAAAGAAGACACACAAAAAGAAATAGACAAGAATAGATTACGAATGCTAAAACGACCTACTACTTGTAGCTTATTTAGCTAGATACAAGAACTGTTTCCTTCAATTTCTTCCGGACCAAAAAAAGCAAAGCTTTCTGAAAAAAGAGTACTAAAGCTCTGCAATAATTCTGTCCGTCTGAAAAACGAAACAGCATCAAACAACAACTTCAATAAATAGATGTATTAATTCTTAATCTAAGACACATTTTGAAAGTTTTAATTTATGATCAAACAAAACACATGCAGAAGCAAATACGAGAGAGAGAGAGAGAGAGAGAGAGAGAGAGAGAGAGAGAGAGAGAGAGAGAGAGAGACAGAGAGAGACAGATAGAGACAGAGAGAGACGGAGACAGAGAGAGAGAGACAGAGAGAAACTGAAACTGAAACTGAAACTGAACTTTATTACCAAAGGATAGAGGTTTTAGGCAAAGCCTAATCTTACAACCTGTCCCTTATACAAACACTTAATACAGACGCACATAATATAGATAGTAAAATTGACAAGGTTATTGTTACTTACAGACGTACAGAGAGAGAGAGAGAGAGACAGAGACAGAGAGAGAGAGAGAGACAGAGACAGAGAGACAGAGAGACAGAGAGAGAGACAGAGAGAGACAGAGAGAGAGAGAGAGTGATATTTAGAGAGATAGAAAGGTTAAGAGAGAGATATACAGACAGAGACAGACAGACAGACGGATACACATACAGACAAACGGACAGACAGACGGACAGAGACGGAGAAGCGGACAGAAAAACCCATCAGCGTTCATGTATTACAAGAAACCACAGCTGCCAAGAATCACGGTTGTTGCTTTTACCACGAATGGCGTCATGGGACAGAGTTGAGAAACTGGAATGGGACTGCGGGTTCAAATCCTTGTCTAGACGCACAAAAATCCGTCATTGTTATGGAGCGAGTCGTTCGCCGCAGTCAACGTGTCGTGGACGCGAGGGAAGCTGAAGCGAAGCATGTAATGAATACTGAACTGTTTGCGAGAATCGACCTATTGGCTTATACCTTGAGCTTTGCCGGTGCGAACTTGCTCTCGTCAACTGTTTGTCGTGTGTGTGTGTGTGTGTGTGTGTGTGTGTGTGTGTGTGTGTGTGTGTGTGTGTGTGTGTGTGTGTGTGTGTGTTTCTCTCTCTCTCTCTCCCTCTCTCATGTTCCATTGCTACCAGCTTGTACGCATAATTACCTGCATAGTATGTATTTGATTTTATGAATAACCACTTGTGTATGCTCCTTATGCCTCATCTTAATCATCATCATCATCTTTATTATGATCATCATCATCATCTTTATTATCATCATCATCATCATCATCATCATCGTCGTCATCACGTGTTTAAGTTTTCCGACCTCCTTTTGTTGTTAACTTTTGTATATATATTTTTTTAACTTTTTTAATTTTATCATTGTGTGTCTGTGCGTCCCAAGGACAGATTGTAAGAAAAGGCGTAGCCTTAAATCTTAATCCTTGTTAAATAAAGTTCAATGGAATTCAATTCAATTCTCTCTCTCTCTCTCTCTCTCTCTCTCTCTCTCTCTCTCTCTCTCTCTCTCTCTCTCTCTCTCTCTCTCTCTCTCTCTCTCTCTCTCTCTCTCTCTCTCTCTCTCTCTCTCTCTCTCTCTCTCTCTGCACCCTTGTACATAGGGCAGTTGAGTGAGGGCCGAACGAGTCTCAGTATACATCATATTCACTGAATGGTACCGGTTAATCACACTTCAGCGTTCTTGTTTTCTATTCTTTTTTTCTGAGATGTTGTGAACATCACACGACCTTTTTTGTTGAGACATTGTAAATGTCGGACTTAGGTAACTATACATAAGACATTGTGAATTTGAACGTTTAAAAAAAAGAAATTGACATCGTGGGCGTTGAGCGTTATTTCTTTAAGATATCTTTAGACTTTGAACGTTTGTTTTCTTGGAGATGTTGACGGTTAAATGTTGACTTTCTGAGAAATTGTGAATGTTGGGCGCTGATCCTTAGGTCTATATGTATGTATCAATTGATTGTGATTTATTCGTTTCTTATCTCTTCATCAATTTGCGCATGTATTTATTTGATAAAGTATCTTCATTTCCTTCATTTATTATCTATTTGTTTATTTATTTGTTCTTCACAAAAAAACCTTATACTTTCTTTCTTTCTTTCTTTCTTTCTTTCTTTCTTTCTTTCTTATTTACTTTCTTTCTTTCTTTCTTTCTTTCTTTCTTTCTTTCTTTCTCTCTTTCTTATTTACTTTCTTTCTTTCTTTCTTTCGTTCTTTCTGTCTTTTGTTCTTCTTTTGATGTTCTCTTTTTTGTCTCTTCTTACAATATGCCACTTCTTGGGGAAAATATGTTTTTCTTTAAACCGTTATTCTTCATTTTCTATTTTGTATTTAGGCACGGTTCTTTGTCATCTGTATCATTGTCCTTATATCTCACGTATTCTCCGCCTTCCCCTCATTCTTCTTCAACTTGGCATTGGTTATTTAGAAAGCTCAAACGAAGGCAGTGATTAGAACCACTAACGACATGGACAAAAATTTGACAATGACGTCCAGATCAATAGGCCTACTCTGACCGACGACAATGCCGATAATGACCAAAAAACTGTGTAACACATTATGACGACAGCGCAAGCGTTTGGCGTAAGAGGAAAAGGAAGAAGAAGCAGATGGGAAAACATTGGAGTGATGGTCTAGGAGGGGGGGGGGGGGGGTGGAGGGGGGGGGTATGTGTTTGGGGACGTGCTGGGTGTACAGTGCGACTATTGTGTGTGTGGAAGAGGATGGAAAGAAGATGGGGGAGTTGTGTGAACGTTTGAGATTGGGAGTAGGCAAATGGTTAGGTGACATTTTGGAAGAGCTAAACATATCGTATTTTGGCAAAATAGTTCCTGCGCTTATTCTTCTCCTTTCCAAACATGTATTGCTCCGCTGTACACATGATAACTGGTTTTAACTTTTCTTAAGTATAACAGAAATGCTGAGGTGTTTTCAATCTTACTTTTCAAACAACAACGATTCATATATCTTGCGTTGAGCGCAGCACGATTTAAATATTTGTGTACGCTATTAATAGTGTTTCGAGACTTTTTCAAGAAAAGCTGATCCTTACAACAAAAATCGTGGGTTTTTTGTGTGTGCTTACTCTGTACCAGACTCAAAAGGCTGCAAATACCAATAGTGCGTATTGATTTTTGGTTTCGGGAGTTTTGAGTTATGTAATACAAAATGATAAATCATACTATCCACTTATTTGATCGTAGGCGCCGTCGCACCCTTTTGTCCGTCCGGCCACGTGTCTGCGTGACTGCTTGACTACCTAACTGAAAATCTGTGCCTCTCTCTGTCTCTGTCTGTCTGTGTGTCTGTGTGTCTGTCTCTCTCTCTTTCATCCTCTCGCTCTATCTCTCTTTCTCTCTCAAAAAAAAGAACAAAAACAAAGGTAGCCTACCCACTTTTAGAACTCAACCGTGTTGAGAAATGTATTGACGTGCTTAGAAAACAAGGAGTATAATTATGAAACAAAACACAATGAAGACTCAAACAAAAGATAGCAGTTTATGGAATGTTTCATAGACAAAACGAACCAGCAACTAGAATGACGATCTATTGATGATTTTTTAAACGGACGAACACAATATACAACGGAAGAATTATAACGATGCAAAGATGAACACTTATCTTAGTTTGCGAGCTTTCAACCGCCCAAAGTGGCGAGTAGCAAATTGACAAAAGGGATCAATTATTAACAATACAGCTTGGTATGTCTGGTAAGTTCCCAGTGCACTGAGTCTAGAGAATGGATTGTGTGTGCACAAGCAATTAGGTAGATCGTTCTTGACCGCGCTTTCTGCGTATTTAGAGATACTTGTGTTTTGAGGAAATAGTGTTGCCAAATAACTTTGATATTAGAGCTGAAAATGGTTTAAGACCCAAGTGGAATGTGACAAGAAATTGTGAGCCTCCACCACGGAATGAGTCGCATGTCACCTCGAGCTAGGCCTAATATATGTCCTGGGGGTGTCAGGTATCAGTGTGATGGTCACCTTAGTCACAGGCTTATAACTAGAAAAGTGTTCGCTCTTTTCTAAAGCGGGTTTCACCACTAGATAGAGCATAAAAAAACTCTTTAAGAAAATGGAAAAATATTAAAATCATGCAATGGCGACATGCGACTCATTCCGTGGTGGATGGTCAAACATGTCAATGTCTTCATACAAGGGTACTAGTACTAGTGTAGATATTTTGATTTTGTTTTCGACATGTAATCAGCAAAGGGCTTAAAAAGCGATTCCTTCTCCAATTGACTTTTCTCCGTGTTCTTTTGTATTGCTTTTTTGTTCTTCTTTGTTTCTGTCTTCTTTGTTGATGTCCTTTGTTCGTTTAATTGCTTGCTTTCACTTCCGTCCTCTTTTCTCCTCTGTCTATGACGTTCCCGCTTATTCTTCATTCCTTTCTTTATTTTCTTTCTTTCTTTCTTTCTTCCTTTCCTTCGTTCCTTCAATTTTGTTTCCAATGTGTAATTTTGTTAGACCTTTATAAATTACCGTTCTCTCTCCCCCCACCCTTCTTTATTTGTTTCTTTGTATATCTTTTCCTCTATGTCTGTTTATTCTTTCTACATTCTTTTCATTTATTCTTTGCCCTATTTAGCGAGGTAAATCAAATTAAAGCCCTCGGTAGCCCCCATCATGTGCTCAAAAACATAAGAAAGCTAACCGCGACCTTTCCGTACAGCCTACATTTTAAAGCAAAAATGCTCCTAAATCGCTTAAAATAAACCTTTTAACACCGACGTGAAATGATGGAAGTGTCTGAATATTTCACTCTATAATTATAAACCCTAATACAAAAAATCGGATCTACCTTTCTTTTTCTGTTTTGGTTTGTTTTTGTTATTTTCATTAGGATGAAGCGTGATTTAACGAGTTCATTGATAATTTCCACAAGTAGTCTTCTGTTCACGGTATTTGTTTTTTAAATGCGCAAGTGGTGGTTGACGTGTTAAATATGTGTTGTTGGTTTTTTTTCAAATTAAAAAACTTTGTTTGAAGGAGAAAAAGAAAACAACATTTCAAAGCACAAACATCATCAACAGAAAAAGGGGGTGGGGGTGGGGATATCTGCAAGTTAAATACATCTCGAGATATGTAAATCAAGGAAACACGCACATTTCAAACAGTCAAATAAGCCAGCAGTTTTTCAAATAATCCAGCCAGCCAGCCTTACCAGCTATCACTCAATTTACTTTATTAAGGAGATTTCTATACATCCATTCATCAGTCAGTCAATCAATCAACCAACCAATGTGTCCACCCTTAACCCTAACCCTAACCCTAACCCTAACCTAACCCTAACCCTAACCCCAACCATTCATCAGTCAGTCAATCAACCAACCAATGTGTCCACCCTTAACCCTAACCCTAACCCTAACCTAACCCTAACCCTAACCCCAACCATTCATCAGTCAGTCAATCAACCAACCAATGTCCCCCCCCTTACACCCCGTATTGGGCCCCTTCAAAACCAAACTTCACCGGTAACTTAAACAAATTCCAGCCAGACAAAAACAGCATTTCTCATGTTCCTAGCACGAGCAAGAATTAAAGACCGAAAACAAATCCCAAAACAGGTACACAAAACAATCAAAGGATGGCACCCGCTGATAATATCGTCAGATAATCTCTGTTGAAAACTACAGCTGTACTCCTCACGGTGAACTAAGAGGAAACCTGCAACTCTCTGTAGAAGCGGGTTATGAGGAGCTACAGGCTTATTGATCGTCCAAACAAGACGTTTATCATCTTGGGGGGAGGGGGTTGAAGAAGATGTGGGGCGGAGGTGGGGTTGTGGTGGTAGGAGCTATATGGGGCCAACTTATATTTTTACCGCCCACGATGGGCAGTGTGTGATTATCTCCGGTGGAGATGGGCTGGCCCCGATGAGATCTTTCACTTAGAGGCCTTGTCCTGCTCGTGTACATGATTCAGCTCACCGTCTCAGATCTGGGCATGCAGGCCACGGTACATGGAATTATAAGCCATCCCTTGATCCGGGAATGCAGGTCACGGTATAAGGTACATGGAATTATAAGCCATCCCTTGATCCGGGCATGCAGGTCACGGTATAAGGTACATGGAATTATAAGCCATCCCTTGATCTGGGCATGCAGGTCACGGTATAAGGTACATGGAATTATAAGCGATCCCTTGATATGGGCATGCAGGTCACGGTATAAGGTACATGGAATTATAAGCCATCCCTTGATCTGGGCATGCAGGTCACGGTATAAGGTACATGGAATTATAAGCCATCCCTTGATCTGGGCATGCAGGTCACGGTATAAGGTACATGGAATTATAAGCCATCCCTTGATCCGGGCATGCAGGTCACGGTATAAGGTACATGTAATTATAAGCCATCCCTTGATCTGGGCATGCAGGCCACGTCCTCTTCCAAACAACAGTTGAAAACTTTCTTTTTCACCCAATATTACACCAAGCCGGCCTAATGTCTTTTCCATTCCATTTCTGCACGTACTGCTCTCCCACAAAGTTGGCATGATTGTTGAACGTGTTCGCTGGGTATGTGTGTATATATAGTGTGTATAGCATATATAGATATTTTGTGAACAGTACATGTGGGGATTTTTGTCCGTATGGTTAATTGTTTTATGTAGGTTGTACATTTAATATTGTTCTATTCTGTATATGTTCTTTTGTGAAGGGCCTAGAGTCATAGGTTAGGCACTTATAAATGTCCAGTTATTATGATCATTATTATTATTATAAGGTACATGGAATAATAAGCCATCCCTCGGTTTGGACGCGTACCAAAAAAACATCCTGAATGCTTTATTGTGCGGAGTGGCTTTTTTGGTTGCTGCGACTCATAAGAAATCAAATTGCAGATTGTCACAGGTACAAGTTACAGAATTAATTCGTGGAAAAATCCGCACACTACACAGAAATCCGGGAGACGTTTGATTGTTGGGGGTTGTCTCAATGGAAGGATGCACTTATATAAGGGAACAGCCTGGAATTTTTCATTTTCATTTTCATTACTTTATTGTCCCATCGCTGGGAAATTCGGGTCGCTTACTCCCAGTGGAAAGCTAGCAGCAACGGAGTCGCGCTACCCAGGTGTCTGCGTGTTTAGGTGTATTCAGCCACCTGCACTTATGGCAGAATGACCAAGGTCTTTTACGTGCCATTGTGATGACACGGGGGTGGGACATGGCTTCCGTCTCTGGGTCTGCACATAAGGTTGACCCGTGTCCGTCCCGGCCCGAATTCGATCCTGCGACCTTCCGATCACAAGTCCAGTGCTCTACCAACTGAGCTACCGGGCCCCTTGCTGACTGAAAGCTGGCGTACATGGCCAGGAAGACATCTTTAAGGACAAACAATGGAAGAGGTGTAATATGGCAAGGTGGTGGGCGAACATCATAGTCGATAAATATTGGTCAGTGGGATGGTGCGTCATTTTTGATGATAGCGATTGT
>NW_027126090.1:70000-80000 GCF_037325665.1 Littorina saxatilis | reverse complement strand
TAACGATCGCAAAATAAAAATGCAGAAAAAAAAACTTGAATTGTATTCATACGCCGACACTTTTTTCTTCATACAAACGACTCGTATATTGTTAAAGACCCGCGCGCGCTTTTGCAGAGAAAATGTTTTAATGCTGTGGGAAAAAAGTGCAAAACTGAACACATTTTAACTGAAAAGAGATTAAAAAAATAAATCAAGTACACCAAACATTGTCACTCACCTCTTTGAAGTTGCAGCAGGAAACACAAGGCGAAAGGTAAGAGGAACTTTTTCATCGTTGCTTGTTGAGTCGAGACTTCCTCGCCGAGACAGAGAGAGAAGAGACAACAAAGTTCTGCCTGCTTTCAAAAGCGCTATTTCTCAATGGAAAACGAATTTAGCAATGTTCCCCGAAAACCCTATCACAACTGATAAAAATCAAAATATGTTCTCTTTTTCAGCCGTCTTTTTGTTTTCTTTTGTTTTGGTAATTCTTATTCTTTTTTCTCTTTTCTTTTTTGAAGTTGTACGTTTAAACAATCACATTCAATAAAGTTCCGGTTTGTTGCTTTTTGGGTGGTGGTTTCCAGTCTTGTTTCTTTCTTGTCAAAAACTTTCGTTCGTTTCTTAGCGGTGGTGAACGACAAGTGTGTGGTGGCAGTTGTCGCGGACTGTGGTGGTGACGGTGTCTTTCTCTGGCTGCGGCCACAAGGTAATACGTGGACAGCAGTTCCACAGATGATGATGAGTCTCGGACCACTTGCGTGTGTGCTGTGGTGGCGGCGGCAGAGCAGGGGGAGAGGTTATAGTGATCGAGCCTGTGGCTGCCAGTGCCTTATAACGTCCCCTGTTGCCCCTGCCCCCAACCCACACGCCGTGGTCGCTGGCGCTGTTGCTGATGGTCTTGCGGTTGCTGTCGTCGCTCCGTCGATGATGGCTGGTGTGTGTGTGGGTATTGGGGATTGACATTAGAGAGAGAGAGAGGAAGGGGGGAGGGCGAGAGGGGGAGAGAGGGGCATACAGGGTTATGAGAGAGAGAGACTGAGAGAGAGAGAGAGAGAGAGAGAGAGAGAGAGAGAGAGAGAGAGAGAGAGAGAGAGAGAGAGAGAGAGAGGCAGACACAGAGACTGCGAAGAAAGAGAGAGAGAGAAAGAGAGAGAGAGAGAGAGAGAAAGAGAGTGAGAGAGACAGAGACAGGGATAGTTAAGGAGAGAGAGACATAGACACGAAGAGTGAAGTGAGAGAGAGAAGGCAGAGTGGAGAGGGAGACAGACATAGATAGCAAAGAGACAGAGAGAGAGTGAAGAGAGAGAGAGTGAAGAGAGAGAGAGAGATAGAAAGAGAAGAGAGAGAGAGAGAGAGAGAGAGAGTGAAGAGAGAGAGAGATAGAGAGAAAGAGAAGAGAGAGAGAGAGAGAGAGAGGGGGGGGGGGAGAGGGAGAAAGAGAGGTAGAAAGAGAGGGAGGGGGGGGTCGGGAATCGGAGTGATAGAGAAGGGCCAGCAGTATTGAATAACTTTGTTGGGTCTGAAGGTTATCAATTTCTTGGGATTTTTTTCCGCGTCGGCCTGATAGGTTTCTTGGCGCAAGAAAGTCGCAATGCTGGTGTGTGTGGGTGTCAGTCTGGTAAGCGGGGGGGGGGGGGGGGGGGGCGTAAGAGTGCTGGGAGGGGTAAAGGTGTGTGCTGTGTGTAGGTGTTATCGTGGTCGCGCACGTCCACGCAATTAACGAAGATGAAGGTGTGTCATGTATGCCTTGGTTAATGTTCATACTATTTTCAGAGAAAACTGTGTTGGTGATTGGCGTGATTCTAAATTCCACGTTGGCAACCAATTAGCATGGACTACAGTGTGATTAAAGAACGTGTTGATTGTAAAGGGGTGCAGACAGCAACGAACGAAAATTACGTTTTCGTCGTTTGCTGTTTATGTATTCGTATCTTGTTGCCCACCATTCCCCAGTTTCTGTGTTATGCATTTGGACAAATTGAACCAAAAGAAAGAAACGATCAGAGCGGTTGTTCACAAATACATTGACACGGTCGTCGGGTGAATAGTCGAACCTTAGTTTGCTATTATTTTTACTATGTTTGAAAAAAAGGGAAACATCAAAATGAAAGGTTATTATGAAACGTTAATCTGTACATTAAATGACACACTCTTGAGAACGTCGAACTTATGGTCGTCTATGGACAGACATACAAATAACTAATATTTGAATAAAAGAACTTTCCTGAATAGGTGTTGACTTATAATTCGACCTCTACAAAAAAAACGGCGAGAGTCCAAAGATGTAAAAAGAAGTTTTACATTATACGATAGAAACCCAAACAGATGCAAATGCTGTCACAGAACACGACAATCATTTTAAGTTTTCTGTTAGGGTGTGATTGTTTATGTCCTTAAGAGAAAAATGTTTTGTGTGTGTGTGGATATTATCACTTCAAAGAATGAGAAGCAAATAAAAGAACCACCAAAGCGAAATGTCTTGCGCAGCTCTTGTCAAAAATGTAGAGTTGGAGACCATGCAAACAAGAGAAGGGAAAGACCGCTCTCTTCGATGACGCTTGAAAAGTATTATATACCATGACGTCATGTAACATGACAGGATACGTCGACTGTAAAGAAAAAGAAGAAAAGAAAGACAGAAAAAAGACAGAAAAAAGACAGAAAGGAAGAAACAACGAAAGAAAGAAAGAAAGAAAAGAAAGAACAACAAGTCGCGTAAGGCGAAAATACAATATTTAGTCAAGTAGCTGTCGAACTCACAGAATGAAACTGAACGCAATGCCATTTTTCAGCAAGACCGTATTCTCGTAGCATCGTCAGTCCACCGCTCATGGCAAAGGCAGTGAAATTGACAAGAAGAGCGGGGTAGTAGTTGCGCTAAGAAGGATAGCACGCTTTTCTGTACCTCTCTTTGTTTTAACTTTCTGAGCGTGTTTTTAATCCAAACATATCACATCTATATGTTTTTGGAATCAGGAACCGACAGGGAATAAGATGAAAGTGTTTTTAAATTGATTTGGACAATTTAATTTTGATAATAATTTTTATATATTTAATTTTCAGAGCTTGTTTTTAATCCGAATATAACATATTTATATGTTTTTGGAATCAGCAAATGATGGAGAATAAGATAAACGTAAATTTGGATCGTTTTATAAATTTTTATTTTTTTTTACAATTTTCCGATTTTTAATGACCAAAGTCATTAATTAATTTTTAAGCCACCACGCTGAAATGCAATACCGAAGTCCGGGCTTCGTCGAAGATTACTTGACCAAAATTTGAACCAATTTGGTTGAAAAATGATGGCGTGACAGTACCGCCTCAACTTTCACGAAAAGTAGGATATGACGTCATCAAAGACATTTATGAAAAAAATGAAAAAAACGTTCGGGGATTTCATACCCAGGAACTCTCATGTCAAATTTCATAAAGATCGGTCCAGTAGTTTAGTCTGAATCGCTCTACACACACACACACACACACACGCACGCACACACGCACATACACCACGACCCTCGTTTCGATTCCCCCTCGATGTTAAAATATTTAGTGAAAACTTGACTAAATATAAAAAGAAAGAAAGAAAGAAAGAAAGGAAGACAGAAATGAGTAAAGAAAGAAAGGAAGGAAAAAAGAAAGAAAACAAGAAAGAAAGACAGAAAGTAGTAAGGAAAGAAAGGAAGGAAGAAAGAAAGAAAACAAGAAAGGAAGTAACGGAAGTGCTGGTGAAGGGAAAGCGCCTTCTCTCTTTTTTTTCGAATACAAAGTTGCTGCTATTATTGGACTATCATATCTCATTTCTACACGTTCGGGTTTCCTCCACTTTCAGAACTTATTTCTTCTTCTTTCTGACACTTCACCCCGCTCTTAACGACCCACACTCACTATTTTAATGGTATTGACGACCCACACTCACTATTTTAATGGTATTAACGACCCACACTCACTATTTTAATGGTATTAACGACCCACACTCACTATTTTAATGGTATTAACGACCCACACTCACTATTTTAATGGTATTGACGACCCACACTCACTATTTTAATGGTACTGACGACCCACACTCACTATTTTAATGGTATTGACGACCCACACTCACTATTTTAATGGTATTAACGACCCACACTCACTATTTTAATGGTATTAACGACCCACATTCACTATTTTAATGGTATTAACGACCCACACTCACTATTTTAATGGTATTACTGAGTCACAACTTGGTTACGGATTTTGGATTGCAGCTTGTCTTTGGGTTATTCTCCAGAGCTGGGTATCATTTTTTGACATACATTTTCAGTCCTTCAAATGATTAAAATGTATATTAGCAAACAACCAGAATGTATTCTCTTTACTGTTTCCATTAATACACCAGGAACGATACAGACATTAATACACCAGGTAGGTAACAATACAGACATTAATACACCAGGTAGGTAACGATACAGACATTAATACACCAGGTAGGTAACGATACAGACATTAATACACCAGGTAGGTAACAATACAGACATTCAACACAAACAAAGTTTATCTTTTTTAATTTTTCTTCAATGTTAGTATTTAAATCCATGCCACATCCTCCGGTTTCCATGTGATGCATTTTGAAATGCTTGTAATGTAATCAGCATAGACAATTCCAAGGTGCAAGTATTTCTTATTCTTGCTCTGCAGGGCAAGGATATATTTGGAACCAGTATTTATTAATACAATCAATTTTTATGGTTAAAATGTCTCAATTAAATTAGGAAATATCCTCCGAGTAACATAATAAAATCTTTCTAATTCGCAAATGCATTTCTAGATCTTTCCTCCGCGTGTATGCCCCAAAGACGCCTTGTGCCCTCCTCATAATCCGCCCCCACATACCAGCATCTGTCCCGCACATACCGCATACCCCCCCCCCCCCCCGGCCCAACCCGCGGACCCCCCCCTCCCCACGACATACACCCTTCGCCACCCTGCCTCCAAGAAGCCAGCCCCTAGTTTCTTCTTAATTCTTGCAAAGCCAAATAACCCTCAGCATTCATATCGCAATCAGGAGGAAAATGATTCTGTTTACTGTCCCGCCATCCCTCCCGTTCCAACATCCTGGTCCTTTCGGGAACATAATTGCGGCCATCTCTGTCGCATTTGATTCCACTTTGTCGTAACGCCGTAAGATTCCGGTCCGACTCTCAAGTTTTGGCAAGGAAAATAAGGAGTACAGAAGTGTGTCTGTGTGGAGAGTCGTTCCGCGGAGACTTGTTTGGGTGGAGGGACTATACAGGCCTGACACAAACACTTCTTTCTTTTGTCTTTGGGAGTTTTGTGCAACTTTATGAAGAGGAGTCCGAGTCAATTCAAAGTGCTGACGGTAGCGAGGACGAAGGCAAAATGGCTTGGTGGGTTTATGGGGATACTGTCTAGACTGAAACGCGAGCGTAAAAGTTGGCATTGTAATTGCCTTGATTGGTGAGACTTATCTCCATCGCCACTCCCGATGCCGTTGCCCATCCTCTCCCCTTCCAACAACTTTCCGCCCTCTTCTTTTGTCATGTTTCCCAAAGATCCAGCGCCTTTCTCTCCATCTAAGCTTAAGACAGTGGAACCCTCCCTTTAAGATTCCTCGATTTAAGACACACACACACACACACACACACACACACACACACACACACACACACACACACACACATACACACACACATACACACAATGAAACACACACACACACACACACACAAACAAATATATACACACACACACACGCACGTACGCACGCACACACACACATATACACACACACACACGCTCACACACACACACACACACACACACAACCCACACAACCCACATCCTTTTTTATTTATTTTCTGTTTTCATTCATTTACTTATTTTTGACCAATTAGGAACTTGCTTTTTCAGTGGTTTTGTGCAGTGCTTCTGTAACTGTACCGTGATGCTAAGACTTGCTCCTTTTTAAGACCTGATTTTCTCAGCTTATTTGAGTTGTGAAAAGGAGGGTGCCACTGTCCCACCACGTAATTCTTCTCGCTCCATTTATCTATTATTCTTGTAATCCAAAAATATATCCAAAAGGGCGTGAGAGTGTTCATGGAAAATGTCACAAACACGGTCACCATACCTTGCGCTTTTCAGTTTATCCGTGGTCAGTATTTTCTGCGGTTGTGTTTTAAGAACGTTGGGACATGCTTAAACAGATACTTGTTTTCTTCAATGTGTCTGATATTAGGTCTGTATTGTTTATGTCGCGGAGCAGACTGTTAGGGGCTCCGCTCACCTATGTAACTTCAGCAGGACCGACGACGCACTGCAGATTATCCCAGCCCGCTACACGTTGCATGACAGGAAAACAGGCCAATTACTCGTCATAATCCCTATCGCGGCATAAATAATAGGCCGTGCGTCGTCTGTGCTGCTGAAACTGCGCAGGTATATTCTGCCCATAATGAGAACCATCTAGTAATAGAGGCTTCTTAACTAACTATCAATCAATCAATCAATCATTATGAGGCTTATATCGCGCGTATTCCGTGGGTACAGTTCTAAGCGCAGGAATTTTTTTTAATTTAATTTTTAATGCAATTTATATCGCGCACATATTAAAGGCGCAGGGATTAATTTATGCCGTGTGAGATGGAAATTTGTTTTTACACAATACATCACGCATTCACATCGGCCAGCAGATCGCAGCCATTTCGGCGCATATCCTACTTTTCACGGCCTATTATTCCAAGTCACACGGGTATTTTGGTGGACCTTTTTTTTTATCTATGCCTATACAATTTTGCCAGGAAAGACCCTTTTGTCAATCGTGGGATCTTTAACGTGCACACCCCAATGTATTGTACACGAAGGGACCTCGGTTTTTCGTCTCATCCGAAAGACTAGCACTTGAACCCACCACCTAGGTTAGGAAAAGGGGGAGAAAATTGTTAACGCCCTGACCCAGGGTCGAACTCGCAACCTCTCGCTTCCGAGCGCAAGTGCGTTAACTTACCACTCTGCCACCCAGTGGAGTTCAAACGTGGGTCTCCGCTTGACGTAGAGGAGTAGATATATTTAAATAATTTACTACGTTCAGTTTGTTCGTAAGTGCTCTGATCTCGATGTGATTGCTTGATTACATTTCTGTTTGTCTTTTGTTTTTGTTTGTTTGTGTGTTTGTTTGTTTGTTTGTTTGTTTCTTTCTTTCTTTCTTTCTTTCTTTCTTTCTTCATTTCTATCTTCCTTCCTTTCTTTCTTTTCTTTTCTTTTTTCTTTTTATCTTGTTTTCTTTATTTGTCTTCTTCCTTTACTTTCTTCCTTTACGTTCTTTCTTTCTTTATTTCACTTCTTTCAATGTTCTCCTCACATCAATGTTTATCCTTGTTTTTTTTATAACTATAATATTTTTAAACTAGTTGTATTGATCTGTTTTGGTTCAGAGTGTTTGCTTTTTGATTAGTTCTAGTTTCGTTTCCTCCGTTAGTTTGTTTGTTTGTTCAATTGTTCACGCACTTTTATATGTTTGGTTTTTTATTTTTATTTTTTATTCATTATTGCTATTCGTTTTATGTTGTGTTGTATAGTAAGGACTAGCTGTAAGAAAGGGCCATATAGACCTAACGCTATCATCATTATGTCATACAGTAAGGACTAGCTGTAAGAAAGGGCCATATAGACCTGACGCTATCATCATTATGTCATACAGTAAGGACTAGCTGTAAGAAAGGGCCCTATAGATCTGACGCTATCATCATTATGTCATACAGTAAGGACTAGCTGTAAGAAAGGGCCATATAGACCTGACGCTATCATCATTATGTCATACAGTAAGGACGAGCTGTAAGAAAGGGCCATATAGACCTGACGCTATCATCATTATGTCATACAGTAAGGACTAGCTGTAAGAAAGGGCCATATAGACCTGACGCTATCATCATTATGTCATACAGTAAGGACTAGCTGTAAGAAAGGGCCATATAGATCTGACGCTATCATCATTATGTCATACAGTAAGGACTAGCTGTAAGAAAGGGCCATATAGACCTGACGCTATCATCATTATGTCATACAGTAAGGACGAGCTGTAAGAAAGGGCCATATAGACCTAACGCTATCATCATTATGTCATACAGTAAGGACTAGCTGTAAGAAAGGGCCATATAGACCTGACGCTATCATCATTATGTCATACAGTAAGGACGAGCTGTAAGAAAGGGCCATATAGACCTGACGCTATCATCATTATGTCATACAGTAAGGACGAGCTGTAAGAAAGGGCCATATAGACCTAACGCTATCATCATTATGTCATACAGTAAGGACGAGCTGTAAGAAAGGGCCATATAGACCTAACGCTATCATCATTATGTCATACAGTAAGGACGAGCTGTAAGAAAGGGCCATATAGACCTAACGCTATCATCATTATGTCATACAGTAAGGACTAGCTGTAAGAAAGGGCCATATAGACCTAACGCTATCATCATTATGTCATACAGTAAGGACGAGCTGTAAGAAAGGGCCATATAGACCTAACGCTATCATCATTATGTCACACAGTAAGGACTAGCTGTAAGAAAGGGCCATATAGACCTGACGCTATCATCATTATGTCATACAGTAAGGACGAGCTGTAAGAAAGGGCCATATAGACCTAACGCTATCATCATTATGTCATACAGTAAGGACGAGCTGTAAGAAAGGGCCATATAGACCTAACGCTATCATCATTATGTCATACAGTAAGGACTAGCTGTAAGAAAGGGCCATATAGACCTAACGCTATCATCATTATGTCATACAGTAAGGACGAGCTGTAAGAAAGGGCCATATAGACCTAACGCTATCATCATTATGTCATACAGTAAGGACTAGCTGTAAGAAAGGGCCATATAGACCTAACGCTATCATCATTATGTCATACAGTTCTCGAGTTTGAGTGTGCGTTTGCTTCATTGATAGTTGCTCGATTGGTTAGATGTTTAGTTCATTGATAATTAATAATGATAATAATAAGGTTATTATAGGGCGCAAATCCTAACATAGTTCTAAGCGCCTTGTTTGATCGGTTGACTATTTAAACCAAACAAAATTGAGATGGTGTGGGGGGGGGGGGGGGAGGTGTTCTGTCTTGCTTTACATTATCCTTTCTGTTCTGTTTTGTTCTTTTTGTTAAATGTAGTCAGGGTTTGACTCAATGTAAGCTATTCGGGTAGTCTAGGAATCGAGACATTATCATGGTTGTTTTATATTTGTGTGTGTGCAAGTGTGTGTAGAGCACTACCCGGACAATTACCCAGCTTGACTTCACTTTCCTTTATGTCTGATAATAACCCCTCACGTTTTGTTATGTTTTTTCGATAAATGTCTGTCATGATTTTATTAAGTAACTTAATTGATTATTAAATTCTGCTCGCACATAAAAGTGCACTTATAGATTTAAAAATTAATGCATTCTATTCTCTATCATTTGTATCATATCTTGAATACAAAATTGTTTAAAACATAATAATATATAGATATATCTCATGTTTATTTTGAAAATGGGCTCAAATATAGTTTACGGGTTTCGGCTAGCCAGACCTGAGTAGTCTCGGTGATAACTGATCCCGGGGTTTCAGTATTGATCTCTTAGTTCTAGGGTGAGAGATAGACTTAATGTTTTGCTATCGTGTTCCTTTCCTTCCAGTTGGTCTTTTATTTTATATTCTTTTCCGCCTTTCTTCCCCCTTTTTTGCCTGTCTGATTTTGTGTTTGTTTTGTTTGGTTTTTGCCTTATATTTTTTGTGTCCTTAATAACAATTTTTGTCAGGCTATTCTCTGCATTCGACTGTTCTCTTTCCGTCTACCTTCATAGATTGCCCCCCCCCCCCCCCCCCCCACCTCCTCGACCTTCTACGCACCTTTCGTTTCTTCTCCTTTTATTACACCCCCGGTATAGGGGTGTGTATAGGTTTCGCTCGATGTGTTTGTTTGGGTGTTTGGGTGTTTGTGTGTTTGTTTGTGTGTTTGTTTGTGT
>NW_027126090.1:62500-65000 GCF_037325665.1 Littorina saxatilis | reverse complement strand
ATTTCGTATTTACCCCGTTCAAGCTTTTATAGTAGTATATTGCTGTTCTGATAGACACGTAAGGGAATTTTGGGGTTGTGATTAGATAGTCGCCCACATCCCTATTCCGATCATCGGGCCATATTTCCACGGATGTTGGCAAATAATCTTGTTCATACTTGCGATAACAAAGACGCATGTTTCCGGTTTCTTCGACGTGTATGAAGAACACGCATGCCTGGCTAAGTTTGCTTCTGTGACTGGTCGACAGACGATGCAATTTGCACATTTTTTTTTCTTACTGTACATGAAAAACATTCCCTGTAAAATCCAGTTCTTTAACAGGCAGCAAACCTTGCAAAATGCAAGTAGCTGCATTCTAGCAGACGTTATTTGCAATGTTTAACACAGAATCAGCAAACTTTCTTTTCCCTATGAAACGTCCATTGTATGCAATGATGAAATGAAGTTAACGGTCTGAAACATTTAGTCGTTGACTTTCTTCTGATACTTCTTCTTCTTGTCGATCACACTTGTATTGTCAGGCCGGACAGCGTGACGAAGGATGCAGTCTTCTGCAGGTCTACAGCTTGCAGTGGAGGGGAAATGCTGTTGGCCACACAGTTTTGCTCAGGCTCTCTAGGATGGGGCATCTTTGGAGGATGTGTTCAGTGATCTGATCCTCTAGTTCACAGCTGCAAGAAGGACCCTTGTTCTCTTATCATTCACAGGTTTACCACAGTCATCATTCGCGAAATTACTATCCGAAGCAGAAGTCAGACCTTCGAACAATAAATAGAATACTACGTAAGCAAGCATGCTACATCACGTCATATGAAACCTGGCATATTGACATAATGCCAAACATCCGGAAAATACAAACAAAAGATCCACCTGACCAACAAACAAAGAAACACGACGCCCTCCAGCCCCTTCCTAAAAGTCAAAACAAAAATAACAATCAGAAAAAAATTGAAAATCAATAATCCCACACCTCTCTGTTTTCCTCCTCTCTCTTGGAACGGGTGACACGCCAGAGGAGGAAGCTATTTAATTGACCTCCATCGTGACCTCGCATCGGGCGCATAAACCTACAGTTCACTGTTGGGACTCCTAGCAGACAGGATCCTTCTCGTGAAGACAGTCCGGCTTACCATGTGACATCTGGCCAAAGCTATGCATTGAATAAGACACAATCCCACCATTTGACGTCTGGCCAAAGCTATGCATTGAATAAGACACAATCCCACCATCTGACATCTGGCCAAAGCTATGCATTGAATAAGACACAATCCCACCATGTGACGTCTGGCCAAAGCTATGCATTGAATAAGACACAATCCCACCATGTGACGTCTGGCCAAAGCTATGCATTGAATAAGACACAATCCCACCATCTGACATCTGGCCAAAGCTATGCATTGAATAAGACACAATCCCACCATCTGACATCTGGCCAAAGCTATGCATTGAATAAGACACAATCCCACCATGTGACGTCTGGCCAAAGCTATGCATTGAATAAGACACAATCCCACCATGTGACGTCTGGCCAAAGCTATGCATTGAATAAGACACAATCCCACCATCTGACATCTGGCCAAAGCTATGCATTGAATAAGACACAATCCCACCATCTGACATCTGGCCAAAGCTATGCATTGAATAAGACACAATCCCACCATTTGGACACACAGACCACAACAGACTGGCTGCTTTCTGGGCAGATTGGTCATTTTACCATAATTCACCCATATATGCCCACATTATATTTTTTCACAAATGAGGCATTAAACTATTTGTTTTTGTGTCTTCTGAACATATTTGGCAGTTTTTGTGACATCAGATTAGTAAACGTTGATTTTGAGCTCGAAATGTTAGCGTCCATTTTTAGGACAGTAGGATCAAGTGGGTAGTTGTTTTGTTTACGTCACCATGCAACAAAGACACGAGTTCACTGCTTTGCAATTCTTTCATTGTTGCTAGATGAACTTGAATGAAACAATTATTGTATTTAAGTGAAACTCGTGGCAATCTGCAAAATTGCTTCATAAGAAATATCCCACTCTGCACAAAGTCGCATTTGGAATGTTGGTTTTTGGTAAGTGTCCAAGTAATGTTCTTATCCCATGAAAAATCCTAGCCAGATTTGTGATAGTGAGTAACTATATCAACTTGGGAAGGATTGTATTTGTGAGGTTGTGATTGCTTTAGAGTTAAGACGTTTAACAGACGGATGAATAGTCAGATGAATGATTGAACACTGATTGAATCGACAGCCTCCTGAATCGGCGCAGGATATGGATTGTCCTTTCGGATGAAAGCTAATGAACCGCAGCACAATGCCGTTTGATTTTTATGTGTGTGGAGTGCAAATTATGACACCCCCCCAACACACACGTATACACACACACACACACACATACACACACACACACACGCACGCATGCACGCACGCACGCACACACACACACACACACATACATACATACATACACACACACACACACACACACACACA
>NW_027126090.1:40000-60000 GCF_037325665.1 Littorina saxatilis | reverse complement strand
TGCGCGTGTGTGTGTGTGTGTGTATGTGTGTGTGTATGTGTGTATGTGTGTGTGTATGTGTGTGTGTATGTGTGTTTGTTTGTGTATAGGTGTAAGTGTGTGTGTGTGTGTGTGTTTGTGTATAGGTGTGTGTGTATGTGTGTTTGTGTATAGGTGTGAGTGTGTGTGTGTGTGTGTGTGTGGGTGTGGGTGTGTATAGGTGTGAGTGTGTGTGTGTGCACGCGTGTTTTTTGTATATGTGTGTGTGTGTGTGTGTGTGTTTTGTGCGTGTATGCTTGCATTGATGCGCACTCGGGCGTTAGTGTCTGCGTGCTTGCATGCGTTCATCCACGCATGCGTGCGTGCCAGAATACCTGCACTCAGCGGTGTGTCCGTGAGTGTGTTATCTCTCGCTACTGTTTTTGTTGCAATGTCAGTTCGATTTCATTTAAACAAAAAGTTTTTTAACAAAAACGGTGTCATTATCCTATGCCCATGGTCACTGCAGATCAGTCGTACATTCTCCGTGATTGAAATAGCCATCCATCACACATACGAGACATGCTTTTAACACCAGTTTTCGACGGTTTAATCCGCGTGTGTAATGGTGCGCAGCGAAGCGTTTATTTTGTGTTACACTTAAGCAAAGTGTTATGATTGATGATTAATGTCTTAGCCTAAAACCAATGAAACAATGTGCCATGAACATTTTGCCCGGTTAACGTTTTTCTAGAAATATAATTCTATAACATTCTATAAACTCAATTCGTTTTATTTATGTCTTATATGAAGTGATATGCCTCATTTCAATGCACATATTATAATTAACTGTTTGTTGATGATGGGTATTTGTTTCTTTTTGTAATGTATTTCTTATCATTTACACGATGGATTTTGTTGAATATATTGTGCCTGTCCTTGCCTTGGTAGACAAGACCCACACTTCGAAGATAGACCTTCAGTTTTATAGACGAACAAATACCCAGAAAAACCAAGACAATCTGAAAAGTGCAAGGAGGGACATGATTGTTCAACTGTGTTTGTCATTCTATTCATGGGAAGCTTTCTTCTTTCTTTTCGGCTTTTTTTTTCTGTTGGCTTTTTGTTATCTCGGTCATTTATTTACTTTCTCATTTCAGTATCTATGTTGCTCATACACACGCATGCACGCACTTACACAAACACACGCTCAAACACACGCACACACCCACACACACACACACACACACACACACACACATACACACACTCACACACATATGCACACACACACACACACACACACACACACATGCACACACATACACACACACACACGTATGCAAACACACACACACACACACACACACACACACGCGCGTACACACACACACACACGCACACACAGACACACATGCACACACACTCACAGACAGAGACACACACACACACACACACACACACACACACACACACACACACACACACACACACACACATACACACACACCCATATATATCCACTCATCACATGCATAGAAACTCACTCACTCAATCACAGGTACACACACTCACACACACACATACGCTCACTCACACGCACTCACGCATTCGCACACACGTACACACACACACACACACACACACACACACACACACACACACACATATGCACACACACACACACACATATGCACACATACAACACACACACGCGTACACACACACACACACACACGCAAACACACACATACACACACACACACACATACACACACGTACACACACGCCCACACACACACACACACACACACACACACACACACGTACATGCGCGAGCTCAGACCTAAACACACAAGGGAAAAGAAATCAATTGAAATCAGTTCCGGCGTTTAGCAGGTTTTGTGGACAAATAGCTAGGGGGAAACGTTCGCTTGACACAAACAATACCACCCCTGTCGGTAAGCCCACAATTACCATGTCGCCGTTGCTGTTGGCGGTGATGATAGTGTTGTTGCTGTCGCATAGACGGAGGCGGTGGACCGCTCGTCAGGTATTGAGATTTTCCACAAGGTGTGGATGACAATGTTTGTTTGTGTAGAGCGTCCGGCACTGATTACAAGAAAACGACGGTCCGTGCTGAAAAGCATGCTCGTTGCATTATTTGGTTCATTGCGTCGAATATTCTGCCTGTCCTGCCTGTTGCTCCACACTTTGAAGTAATCCCGTACTTTGAAGTAAATTACTTCAAAGTGTGGGACTTTTGCATCGCCTGTTTGAGCCTGATGATTTTGTCAAAAAAAATGGCAAAGTCTTTTGGATGAGTGAACAGAAAAAGTGAGCGAGCCAAGAAACATAGTGATGTTTGTTATCAGGCTTTAAGCAATGTCCCATTGTTGAGTGTGACGAAAACTCGTGGTGACGATTTTAAAACATGTTGGGTCATGCGGAGACTATCTGGGAACAATTGGGCTAATTCGGCACGATTTTACAAGCATGGGCTCACTGTAAAAAGCCCCCCCTACGACATTTCTCCACAAAATGTCCCCACTGTCACAATTTCCCGCCAAATGTCCGCAACTGCGATAATTTCCCGCCAAATATTCCAACTGCGATAACTCCCCGCCAGATGTCCCAACTACGATAATTCCCACCAAAATGTCCCCACTACGACATTTCCCTGCAAAATGGCCTCCACTGCGACAATTCCCCACCAAACAGCCCATCTACGACGATTCGTCGCCAAATGTCCCCACTACGACAATTCCCCGCCCAGTGTTCCCCACTGCGACAATTCCCCGCCAAATGTCCCCACTACGACAATTCCCCGCATAGTGTCCCCCACTGCGACAATTCCCCGCCAAATGTCCCCACTACGCCAAACTCCCTGGAAAATGTCCCCACTGCGACAATTCCCCGCCAAACGGCCCCACTACGACAATTTTTTTTTTCATTTTCATTACTTTATTGTCCCATCGCTGGGAAATTCGGGTCGCTTCCTCCCAGTGGAAAGCTAGCAGCAACGGAGTCGCGCTACCCAGGTGTCTGCGTGTTTAGGTGTATTCAGCCACCTGCACTTATGGCAGAATGACCAAGGTCTTTTACGTGCCATTGTGATGACACGGGGGTGGGACATGGCTTCCGTCTCTGGGTCTGCACATATTGAAGTTGACCCGTGTCCGTCCCGGCCCGAATTCGAACCTGCGACCTTCCGATCACAAGTCCAGTGCTCTACCATCTGAGCTACCGGGCCCCCGCCAAATGTCCCCATTACGCCAATTCTCCCTGGAAAATGTCCCTACTACGACAATTCCCCGCCTAGTGTCTCCCAATGCGACAATTCCCCGCCAAATGTCCCCACTACGACAATTCTCCCTGGAAAATGTCCCCACTGCGACAATTCCTCGCCAAACGGCCCCACTACGACAATTCCCCGCCAAATGTCCCCATTACGCCAATTCTCCTTGGAAAATGTCCCCACTGCGACAATTCCCCGCCAAACTGACCCACTGCGACAATTCCCCGCCTAGTGTCCCCCAATGTGACAATTCCCCGCCAAATGTCCCCACTACGACAATTCCCCGCCTAGTGTCCCCCACTGCGACAAATCCCCGCCAAAGTTCCCCACTACGCCAATTCTCCGTGGAAAATGTCCCCACTGCGACAATTTCCCGCCTAGTGTTCTCCACTGCGACAATTCCTCGCCTAGTGACCCCTACTGCGACAATTCCCCGCCAAATGTCCCCACTACAACAGTTCGTAGTGGGAACATTTTGGCGGGGAAATGTCGCAGTGGGAGACACTTGGTGGGGAATTGTCGCAGTGGGGGACATTTGGCGGGTAGTTGTCGTAGTGGGGGCATTTGGCGGGGAACTGTCGTGGTGGGGACATTTTCCAGGGCGAGTGGCAACATTTCGCGGGGAATTGTCGCAGTTGGGATATTCGGCGGGAAATTATCGCAGTTGGTATATTTGGAGAAGAATTATCGCAGATGCAGACATTTGGCGGGAAATTGCAACAGTGGGGACATTTAGTGGGGGAGTTGTCGTAGTGGGGACATGTTCCAGGGAACCCATGCTTGTAAAATCGTGCCGAATGAGCCCGAGTGTTCTCAGATAGTCTCCGCGTGACCTCACATGTTCTAAAATCGTCACCACGTGTTTTCGTCACACTCAGCAATAGGTCATTGCTTTGGGTTGATAATAAACATCACTGTGTTTCTTGGCTCGCTCACTTTTTCTGTTCACTCATCAAAAAGACTTTGCCATTTTTGTGGACAAAATCATCAGGCTCAAACAGGCGATGCAAAAGTCCCACGGTTTGAAGTAAGTTACTTCAAAGTGTGGGAAGATCCCCCCACACTTTGAAGTAAAAAATGGGTTTACTTCAAAGTGTGGGAAGATCCCCCCACACTTTGAAGTAAAAAATGGGTTTACTTCAAAGTGTGGGGCATATCCCCACACTTTGAAGTAATTTACCTCAAAGTGTGGGATTACTTCAAAGTGTGGTGCAACACCGGTGTCACGATTTCATCTTTCGCCAGTGTACATATTTCCCCCTCGACATAATAATTATTATACTCAAGACTGAAATGTTGTTTCCTGGTAAAATTAAGAAGTGAAATTATTTATGGACGAAAAGCATGTCAGTTTCTTCTTGCATGTGAAGAAAATTGGTGGTAAAATTTAAAAGATTTCACCCCCAAGATCGAATTTTTCGAAAACGTGTACTGAGTGGTTACGTCCCTTGGGTAAGAAGGAAAATTTTTTAGGATGAATCAAATTTCTAAGTTAAATAAAACAAATTGGTTGCACAAATTTGGCCCCATGAATGTAAGGTACACAAGGTCGCTAATCAGTACTATCGAAGGGTGTTTTTTTGTTCAGTGTAGAGTTTATACTAGATCAACGAGGCCGAGAAGCGAAATATCACCACGGCGAAAGATGAAAACGTCACACCGGCCCCATTGTACGCCCATTCAAGCGTGCTCCTGTGTCTGTGTCTGCGAAAGCGAGCGAACAAAGTGAAGGCGATAGTGAGCGAGTTTTCGCGAGGAACAGGGTTGAGCTACGGTAGGGTCACTGCGCATGTCTGGCTTTTTTCTTCGCGGAAACGCTGTTGGGTTGTGTCCAGTCGCGTCCCTTGCAACAAGATGGCGACAAGCGCGTTACGGATTTACTGTTGTGGAGAGTTGATGGACGACGATGATGAACAAGCAGTACTGTTTTATTGTTGATGTGAATGTAATGCCAAAACATCGAACTATCGATTCGAACGTCAATGAAGAAGTGAGCGTGAAAATCGAGCGCAAAACAGCCGGGTAAAAGTTCAGGGCGCTAAAGTACATTTGAGCCGAAATCGCACCCAAACTCCTGTTGACCTCATTTCTTCCCAAAATAAACATCACTGCTAAAATAAAATGCATTAAAACCAAGACAGTATCCAACCCAGTATCCTTAATTTTTGAAAGGCTAAGTGATTTACAACAAATGTCTTCTCACAATCCGTAACTTTGTCAACAAATATTTGCAGAAGTTTCTCACCTCGCCTTGGCAGCCATCTTGGAACTGGAGAGACCCTACGCAGGAAGCAAGGTTGAAAGTTGGTTAACCGGTGACGTCACTCCAGTCGTACCGGACCGAGTTTTTGCGACCTCCGGTTCGACTCGAGTCACCTTAGTTGACGCTAAAACTCGCTCAGTGTGTGACGAAAAGCAAGGCGTTTTGTTCATGCAGAGATCGCTCCATGCGTCAGCGTGTTTTACCGAAAAGACAGGAACACTACTTTCCGTAGCAACAAGACACATTCTGTGTACACCAGTTAATATAGAAACTTTTCTTTTAAATATTAAGGTTATGAATGCATTTTACTGTCGTAAAAAAACCACACACCGACACAAGCTTTCCATTTGAACAATCGCCCTTCCACAATTTGTTTTCTGCATTCGTGGGCTGAAACTCCCACGTATATTCGTGTTTTTGCACGAGTGGAGTTTTACGTGTATGACCGTTTTTACCCCGCCATTTAGGCAGCCATACGCCGCTTTCGGAGGAAGCATGCTGGGTATTTTCGTGTTTCTATAACCCAACGAATTCTGACATGGATTACAGGATCTTTTCCGTGCGTACTTGGTCTTGTGCTTGCGTGTACACACGAAGGGGGATAATATAAGGCAATGGCAGGTCTGCACATAGCCCTTCCACAATGAGCGCTTCTGGGGTGATAACGCGAGACAACTCCTGTGATCTTACCGTGAGGTTCCGCCTGTTACCATTGTCTTGTTACCATATAAAACGCACGACTTACACACGAACCGTTACCAAAGCGACATGCTATTTGGGACCAATGCACGGTTTTTTTCTTTTCTCGTGTGATCTTGCCGCGAGGTGGCGCCAGTTACCAGCCGAAAGAAAGAAGGGGCATAACCTCACCAGAACCGCCCATTAATGTGCACACCGAATTGTTTGCGGTTCACTCCGCGCAAAGTGAAACAATACTCATATATGTCATATTTTTTTTAAGAAAAGCACATTCTATTCGTTGCAGTCAAAGCTAGACGTGACAACATAGAAATAACTATAGAAGTTGATTCCAAAATTTGTCAGATAAAATCCAAACCGAAATGTTTTGATTGCGAGACGAATTCTTTTCCAACGTATTGACATAATAACCGGTACATACCGGAACGTTTTGGTTAACACAAACACTGGTTGTTGCATGGATATGGTGATGTTTTTCGTTCGCTTATTTCGAGTTCAGCAGAAATAATGTAATCGCTTATGTTGCCCTCGTATTTGTATGCACAGTAAAATGACTGTTGCCAAGTCCCAGTAAAATATGACGACACTACGTTGTTGGCTTCCAATTACGAATAGCCAAGAAACAAAACAACAAGTCTTTCAACGTAAAACGAGTAGCACCGTTTCCTGTTTTTACTACAACAAAATCGTTCCATGAAACCCCGAACTTTGTCATGTTGGAAATTATTTTTTTTTAAGTATGAACGAATGAATGAATAAATAAATGAATGAATGAAAGTATCAATCAATCAATCAATCAATCAATCAATCAGTAAATAAACAATCAGTGTTGATAACATTATAAACACATAAACAAGCAACCAACCAAACAAAACAAAAGACATGCAATCAAGCAACCAGTCAACCTACCTAACAAGCAACCAGTCAACCTACCTAACAAGCAACCAGTCAACCTACCTAACAAGCAACCAACCAAACAAAACAAAAGACAAGCAATCAAGCAACCAGTCAACCTACCTAACAACCAACCAAACAAAACAAAAGACATGCAATCAAGCAACCAGTCAACCTACCTAACAAGCAACCAGTCAACCTACCTAACAAGCAACCAGTCAACCTACCTAACAAGCAACCAGTCAACCTACCTAACAAGCAACCAGTCAACCTACCTAACAAGCAACCAGTCAACCTACCTAACAAGCAACCAGTCAACCTACCTAACAAGCAACCAGTCAACCTACCTAACAAGCAACCAGTCAACCTACCTAACAAGCAACCAGTCAACCTACCTAACAAGCAACCAGTCAACCTACCTAACAAGCAACCAGTCAACCTACCTAACAAGCAACCAGTCAACCTACCTAACATGCAACCAGTCAACCTACCTAACAAGCAACCAGTCAACCTACCTAACAAGCAACCAGTCAACCTACCTAACAAGCAACCAGTCAACCTACCTAACAAGCAACCAGTCAACCTACCTAACAAGCAACCAGTCAACCTACCTAACAAGCAACCAGTCAACCTACCTAACAAGCAACCAGTCAACCTACCTAACAAGCAACCAGTCAACCTACCTAACAAGCAACCAGTCAACCTACCTAACAAGCAACCAGTCAACCTACCTAACAAGCAACCAGTCAACCTACCTAACAAGCAACCAGTCAACCTACCTAACAAGCAACCAGTCAACCTACCTAACAAGCAACCAGTCAACCTACCTAACAAGCAACCAGTCAACCTACCTAACAAGCAACCAGTCAACCTACCTAACAAGCAACCAGTCAACCTACCTAACAAGCAACCAGTCAACCTACCTAACAACCAACCAGTCAACCTACCTAACAAGCAACCAGTCAACCTACCTAACAACCAACCAGTCAACCTACCTAACAACCAACCAACCAAACAAAACAAAAGACATGCAATCAAGCAACCAGTCAACCTACCTAACAAGCAACCAGTCAACCTACCTAACAAGCAACCAGTCAACCTACCTAACAAGCAACCAGTCAACCTACCTAACAAGCAACCAGTCAACCTACCTAACAAGCAACCAGTCAACCTACCAAACAAGCAACCAGTCAACCTACCTAACAAGCAACCAGTCAACCTACCAAACAAGCAACCAGTCAACCTACCTAACAAGCAACCAGTCAACCTACCTAACAAGCAACCAGTCAACCTACCTAACAAGCAACCAGTCAACCTACCTAACAAGCAACCAGTCAACCTACCTAACAAGCAACCAGTCAACCTACCTAACAAGCAACCAGTCAACCTACCTAACAAGCAACCAGTCAACCTACCTAACAAGCAACCAGTCAACCTACCTAACAAGCAACCAGTCAACCTACCTAACAAGCAACCAGTCAACCTACCTAACATGCAACCAGTCAACCTACCTAACAAGCAACCAGTCAACCTACCTAACAAGCAACCAGTCAACCTACCTAACAAGCAACCAACCAAACTAAACAAAAGACATGCAATCAAGCAACCAGTCAACCTACCTAACAAGCAACCAGTCAACCTACCTAACAAGCAACCAGTCAACCTACCTAACAAGCAACCAGTCAACCTACCTAACAAGCAACCAGTCAACCTACCTAACAAGCAACCAGTCAACCTACCTAACAACCAAACACCCAAACAAAACAAAAGACATGCAATCAAGCAACCAGTCAACCTACCTAACAAGCAACCAGTCAACCTACCTAACAAGCAACCAGTCAACCTACCTAACAAGCAACCAGTCAACCTACCTAACAACCAACCACCCAAACAAAACAAAAGACATGCAATCAAGCAACCAGTGAACCTACCTAACAACCAACCAGTCAACCTACCTAACAACCAACCAGTCAACCTACCTAACAACCAACCAAACAAAACAAAAGACAAGCAATCAAGCAACCAGTCAACCTACCTAACAACCAACCAAACAAAACAAAAGACAAGCAATCAAGCAACCAGTCAACCTACCTAACAACCAACCAGTCAACCTACCTAACAAGCAACCAGTCAACCTACCTAACAACCAACCAAACAAAACAAAAGACATGCAATCAAGCAACCAGTCAACCTACCTAACAACCAACCAGTCAACCTACCTAACAAGCAACCAGTCAACCTACCTAACAACCAACCAAACAAAACAAAAGACAAGCAATCAAGCAACCAGTCAACCTACCTAACAACCAACCAAACAAAACAAAAGACAAGCAATCAAGCAACCAGTCAACCTACCTAACAACCAACCAGTCAACCTACCTAACAAGCAACCAGTCAACCTACCTAACAACCAACCAAACAAAACAAAAGACATGCAATCAAGCAACCAGTCAACCTACCTAACAACCAACCAGTCAACCTACCTAACAAGCAACCAGTCAACCTACCTAACAAGCAACCAGTCAACCTACCTAACAAGCAACCAGTCAACCTACCTAACAAGCAACCAGTCAACCTACCTAACAACCAACCACCCAAACAAAACAAAAGACATGCAATCAAGCAACCAGTCAACCTACCTAACAAGCAACCAGTCAACCTACCTAACAACCAACCAGTCAACCTACCTAACAAGCAACCAGTCAACCTACCTAACAAGCAACCAGTCAACCTACCTAACAAGCAACCAACCAAACAAAACAAAAGACAAGCAATCAAGCAACCAGTCAACCTACCTAACAACCAACCAAACAAAACAAAAGACAAGCAATCAAGCAACCAGTCAACCTACCTAACAACCACCCAAACAAAACAAAAGACATGCAATCAAGCAACCAGTCAACCTACCTAACAACCAACCAGTCAACCTACCTAACAAGCAACCAGTCAACCTACCTAACAAGCAACCAGTCAACCTACCTAACAACCAACCAGTCAACCTACCTAACAAGCAACCAGTCAACCTACCTAACAACCAACCACCCAAACAAAACAAAAGACATGCAATCAAGCAACCAGTCAACCTACCTAACAAGCAACCAGTCAACCTACCTAACAAGCAACCAGTCAACCTACCTAACAACCAACCACCCAAACAAAACAAAAGACATGCAATCAAGCAACCAGTCAACCTACCTAACAACCAACCAGTCAACCTACCTAACAAGCAACCAGTCAACCTACCTAACAACCAACCAAACAAAACAAAAGACAAGCAATCAAGCAACCAGTCAACCTACCTAACAACCAACCAAACAAAACAAAAGACAAGCAATCAAGCAACCAGTCAACCTACCTAACAACCAACCAGTCAACCTACCTAACAAGCAACCAGTCAACCTACCTAACAACCAACCAAACAAAACAAAAGACATGCAATCAAGCAACCAGTCAACCTACCTAACAACCAACCAGTCAACCTACCTAACAAGCAACCAGTCAACCTACCTAACAACCAACCAAACAAAACAAAAGACAAGCAATCAAGCAACCAGTCAACCTACCTAACAACCAACCAAACAAAACAAAAGACAAGCAATCAAGCAACCAGTCAACCTACCTAACAACCAACCAGTCAACCTACCTAACAAGCAACCAGTCAACCTACCTAACAACCAACCAAACAAAACAAAAGACATGCAATCAAGCAACCAGTCAACCTACCTAACAAGCAACCAGTCAACCTACCTAACAAGCAACCAGTCAACCTACCTAACAAGCAACCAGTCAACCTACCTAACAAGCAACCAGTCAACCTACCTAACAAGCAACCAGTCAACCTACCTAACAACCAACCACCCAAACAAAACAAAAGACATGCAATCAAGCAACCAGTCAACCTACCTAACAACCAACCAGTCAACCTACCTAACAAGCAACCAGTCAACCTACCTAACAAGCAACCAGTCAACCTACCTAACAAGCAACCAACCAAACAAAACAAAAGACAAGCAATCAAGCAACCAGTCAACCTACCTAACAAGCAACCAGTCAACCTACCTAACATGCAACCAGTCAACCTACCTAACAAGCAACCAGTCAACCTACCTAACAAGCAACCAGTCAACCTACCTAACAAGCAACCAACCAAACAAAACAAAAGACAAGCAATCAAGCAACCAGTCAACCTACCTAACAACCAACCAAACAAAACAAAAGACATGCAATCAATCAACCAGTCAACCTACCTAACAAGCAACAAGTCAACCTACCTAACAAGCAACCAGTCAACCTACCTAACAAGCAACCAGTCAACCTACCTAACAAGCAACCAGTCAACCTACCTAACTAGCAACCAACCAAACAAAACAAAAGACATGCAATCAAGCAACCAGTCAACCTACCTAACAAGCAACCAGTCAACCTACCTAACAACCACCCAAACAAAACAAAAGACAAGCAATCAAGCAACCAGTCAACCTACCTAACAAGCAACCAGTCAACCTACCTAACAAGCAACCAAACAAAACAAAAGACAAGCAATCAAGCAACCAGTCAACCTACCTAACAAGCAACCAGTCAACCTACCTAACAAGCAACCAGTCAACCTACCTAACAAGCAACCAGTCAACCTACCTAACAAGCAACCAACCAAACTAAACAAAAGACATGCAATCAAGCAACCAGTCAACCTACCTAACAAGCAACCAGTCAACCTACCTAACAACCACCCAAACAAAACAAAAGACAAGCAATCAAGCAACCAGTCAACCTACCTAACAAGCAACCAGTCAACCTACCTAACAAGCAACCAAACAAAACAAAAGACAAGCAATCAAGCAACCAGTCAACCTACCTAACAAGCAACCAGTCAACCTACCTAACAACCAACCACCCAAACAAAACAAAAGACAAGCAATCAAGCAACCAGTCAACCTACCTAACAAGCAACCAGTCAACCTACCTAACAAGCAACCAAACAAAACAAAAGACAAGCAATCAAGCAACCAGTCAACCTACCTAACAAGCAACCAGTCAACCTACCTAACAAGCAACCAGTCAACCTACCTAACAAGCAACCAAACAAAACAAAAGACAAGCAATCAAGCAACCAGTCAACCTACCTAACAAGCAACCAGTCAACCTACCTAACAACCACCCAAACAAAACAAAAGACATGCAATCAAGCAACCAGTCAACCTACCTAACAACCAACCAGTCAACCTACCTAACAAGCAACCAGTCAACCTACCTAACAACCAACCAAACAAAACAAAAGACAAGCAATCAAGCAACCAGTCAACCTACCTAACAACCAACCAAACAAAACAAAAGACAAGCAATCAAGCAACCAGTCAACCTACCTAACAACCAACCAAACAAAACAAAAGACATGCAATCAAGCAACCAGTCAACCTACCTAACAACCAACCAGTCAACCTACCTAACAACCAACCAAACAAAACAAAAGACAAGCAATCAAGCAACCAGTCAACCTACCTAACAACCAACCAAACAAAACAAAAGACATGCAATCAAGCAACCAGTCAACCTACCTAACAAGCAACCAGTCAACCTACCTAACAAGCAACCAGTCAACCTACCTAACAAGCAACCAGTCAACCTACCTAACAAGCAACCAGTCAACCTACCTAACAACCAACCAAACAAAACAAAAGACATGCAATCAAGCAACCAGTCAACCTACCTAACAAGCAACCAGTCAACCTACCTAACAAGCAACCAACCAAACTAAACAAAAGACATGCAATCAAGCAACCAGTCAACCTACCTAACAACCAACCAGTCAACCTACCTAACAACCAACCAAACAAAACAAAAGACAAGCAATCAAGCAACCAGTCAACCTACCTAACAACCAACCAACCAAACAAAACAAAAGACAAGCAATCAAGCAACCAGTCAACCTACCTAACAACCACCCAAACAAAACAAAAGACATGCAATCAAGCAACCAGTCAACCTACCTAACAAGCAACCAGTCAACCTACCTAACAACTAACCACCCAAACAAAACAAAAGACATGCAATCAAGCAACCAGTCAACCTACCTAACAAGCAACCAGTCAACCTACCTAACAAGCAACCAGTCAACCTACCAAACAAGCAACCAGTCAACCTACCTAACAAGCAACCAACCAAACAAAACAAAAGACATGCAATCAAGCAACCAGTCAACCTACCTAACAAGCAACCAGTCAACCTACCTAACAAGCAACCAACCAAACTAAACAAAAGACATGCAATCAAGCAACCAGTCAACCTACCTAACAAGCAACCAGTCAACCTACCTAACAACCAACCAACCAAACAAAACAAAAGACATGCAATCAAGCAACCAGTCAACCTACCTAACAACCAACCAAACAAAACAAAAGACAAGCAATCAAGCAACCAGTCAACCTACCTAACAACCAACCACCCAAACAAAACAAAAGACATGCAATCAAGCAACCAGTCAACCTACCTAACAAGCAACCAGTCAACCTACCTAACAAGCATCCAGTCAACCTACCTAACAACCAACCACCCAAACAAAACAAAAGACATGCAATCAAGCAACCAGTCAACCTACCTAACAACCAACCAGTCAACCTACCTAACAAGCAACCAGTCAACCTACCTAACAACCAACCAACCAAACAAAACAAAAGACATGCAATCAAGCAACCAGTCAACCTACCTAACAACCAACCAAACAAAACAAAAGACAAGCAATCAAGCAACCAGTCAACCTACCTAACAAGCAACCAGTCAACCTACCTAACAACCAACCAGTCAACCTACCTAACAAGCAACCAGTCAACCTACCTAACAAGCAACCAGTCAACCTACCTAACAACCAACCAAACAAAACAAAAGACAAGCAATCAAGCAACCAGTCAACCTACCTAACAACCAACCAACCAAACAAAACAAAAGACATGCAATCAAGCAACCAGTCAACCTACCTAACAAGCAACCAGTCAACCTACCTAACAACCAACCAAACAAAACAAAAGACAAGCAATCAAGCAACCAGTCAACCTACCTAACAAGCAACCAGTCAACCTACCTAACAAGCAACCAGTCAACCTACCTAACAACCAACCAAACAAAACAAAAGACAAGCAATCAAGCAACCAGTCAACCTACCTAACAAGCAACCAGTCAACCTACCTAACAACCAACCAAACAAAACAAAAGACAAGCAATCAAGCAACCAGTCAACCTACCTAACAACCAACCAACCAAACAAAACAAAAGACATGCAATCAAGCAACCAGTCAACCTACCTAACAACCAACCAGTCAACCTACCTAACAAGCAACCAGTCAACCTACCTAACAAGCAACCAGTCAACCTACCTAACAACCAACCAACCAAACAAAACAAAAGACATGCAATCAAGCAACCAGTCAACCTACCTAACAAGCAACCAGTCAACCTACCTAACAACCAACCAAACAAAACAAAAGACAAGCAATCAAGCAACCAGTCAACCTACCTAACAAGCAACCAACCAAACAAAACAAAAGACATGCAATCAAGCAACCAGTCAACCTACCTAACAAGCAACCAGTCAACCTACCTAACAAGCAACCAGTCAACCTACCTAACAAGCAACCAGTCAACCTACCTAACAACCAACCAAACAAAACAAAAGACATGCAATCAAGCAACCAGTCAACCTACCTAACAAGCAACCAGTCAACCTACCTAACAACCAACCAGTCAACCTACCTAACAAGCAACCAGTCAACCTACCTAACAACCAACCAAACAAAACAAAAGACATGCAATCAAGCAACCAGTCAACCTACCTAACAAGCAACCAGTCAACCTACCTAACAAGCAACCAGTCAACCTACCTAACAAGCAACCAACCAAACAAAACAAAAGACATGCAATCAAGCAACCAGTCAACCTACCTAACAAGCAATCAACCAAACAAAGCAAAAGACATGCAATCAAGCAACCAGTCAACCTACCTAACAACCAACCAGTCAACCTACCTAACAAGCAACCAGTCAACCTACCTAACAAGCAACCAGTCAACCTACCTAACAAGCAATCAAACAAACTAACAAATTACAACAAATCCCGTATAAAACATATTTGACGAAATTGCATTATTACAAAACAACAATATAAATAATGTCATTAACAATTAACCAACATACTAACTTTTCTATCAATCTATAAGTATTTGGTTGTTGCAAGCAGTGCATCTTGCAAACATGTACAGTTTGCAAAGCAAATCTTGCCCAACAAAACGAAGAACACACAAACAGAACATAGAAAGAAGCACATTTTTAAAAGAAAAAAGAAGAAAAAAGAATGCAAAGTAAAGATGAACATATCAATGTGTGCTTCTTCCTTCAAGACAAAAAGAGAATGAAGAATTCGATCTATACCTGTGTCACGAACTGAAACCTCTGCCTTAACAATCCTTCTCATTGCGCTCAATGCGCGCATGCGCTAACATGAGGAGATTAATCAGGTCGTGAACAACCTAACCCAAACCCTAACCCTAACCCTTACCCTAATCCTAACCCTAATCCTAACCCTAATCCTAACCCTAACCCATGGTTTGTTCGGTCAAAGGGTCGCATTTTTTATGTCCAAGATTGGCGCATATGCGCATTGACCGCAATGAGAAGGATTGTTCAGCAGAGGTTTCAGTTCGTGACACCTGCGTATGAAAATGCAAGTATGACGATATCTGTCTTAATTAATGAACAATTAATTACTTGATTAATGAACGGTCAAACCTAACCCACATTGTGTTACACAGCAGCGGATTGGCAAATCTTTAATTGAGACAGCAAATAACGCCAGTCTGCTGGTTACTCTGCAGACGACAGATTCCTTAATTGTTTTGTCCACCAATTAAGCTTGAACCACGACACCGGTGCTGCTCTTTCTCCTCCGCCCCCCTCCTCCACCAATCCCCTCCACCCCTCCGCCATCCTCACACATACCCACTGATCGCCTCCAGAGAAGACTGCGTTGCGTTGACCGTCGTTTGCGTTACCGAATGACACAATTAGTGTTCACCGCAACGCGCTCCTTGTCATGGATCTAGTTGAAATTCAGGCAGAGTTAATGTAGGCGAGTGATAAAAGGGTGGATGGTTGTGGGGAGTTATGTGTGTGTCCGGGTGGGGGGAGTTGCGGGAGGAAAGGGAGGGGGAGGGGTTGGGGAGTTTGGAAGGGAGTGAAGGGGTATCGATTCATTTCAATAAAGTCGAGAGGGAGTGCTACAGAAAATTTCCTGATGATTTTGGCAAACGGATTTGACACTCAAATATGTTTTGGATTTGCTTCAGATGAAATGTAATGCTATGTTAACGTGCGAACTCTTATCTGTTCACCCTGTGCAATGTTGAAAGCGCACCTTGATCACTAAGGACCTGTTTGCGTATTCTAGACTGATGCGATGCCGTCTCGGAGGGAGTGTTTTTTCAGCCTTGTCTTGCATCACATTCTGGGAAGGTTTTGTCAAACAATCCAGTTTTCTCTGGAGCAATGGCATTTTAAAAACACATATGCATACACATACAGATTGACAGACACGCAGACACATACACAGGCACAGACACAGACACACAGACACAGACACACTGACACAGATACAGACACAGACACAGACACACACACACACACACACACACACATTCACACGCAAACACACACATACACACACACATACACAAACATACACACCCACACACACACACACCCCACACACACACATACTGAGAACAACCCCCAAAACACACACACACACACACACACACACACGCACGCGCGCGCGCACGTGCATCAAGTAAAACAGCAAGCAAATCTTGTTCGCCTCAGAATCGTTGTCTTTGAAGGAGATATCCTTCAAGAAATGCAATTTTTCACTCGCTTTTTCCTACGCCGGCAATCGCGTCCAGATATTCTAGAGCTGACAGTCAGACCCGTTTCTGATTCTAGGGATTTGGGGATAATTAACTAGTATGAATGAAGTCACAGATAGCGTATCTTGTCTGCCATTGCGAGAATCCGTGATCTGATGTTTCATGCGATTTTTGTCTTGTTGCCTTCTAGTAGTGCCGGTGTAACACGAGAAAATTACTCCCACGAGATTTTTACTCCGGAGTAAAAATTTCGTACGAAAATGTTACTCCTTTTACGAAAAAACTACTCTCCCATAACACGAGAAAATAACTTCCAACGACAGGTGTGTTCCGAGTCAACATTTCGGTCGAAAATGTTACTCCCCTGACGAATAAATAACGAATGCATTATTCCACCCTGACACGAGCAATTTACTTCCCACGCCAGGTGTACGCAATGTTTACTCCCTTGTCCCCTGTTAGTCCTGGTGTGGAAGGGGTGGGGGGGGGGGTGGGGTAGCGCGACATTCGTTTGTGTGAGATCACAACATTAATTGGCATTATCCCTTCGCCTGCATCCCATTTTAGCGTACGAGATTTTTACTGGAAGTAAAACTTCGGGGAGTAAAAATTTCATGGAGGGAGTAATTTGTTTGTCGCTTGGGGCGTTCTTGTCTCGGACGACAGGTGTACTCGGAGTAACAATTTCGTACGACATTTTAACTCCAGAGTCAATTTTTCGTGGAGTAAAAATTTCGTGTTAACACCGGTTTTTCTTTTCGTTTGTGTGACTGTTTGTGATTTTGTTTGTTTAATTCCTTCCCTGCTTCCGCCAATCTTTCTCTCTTTCTTTTTCTTCCCTTTCTTATGTCTTTCCTTCGTTTACATGTCTCTGGTCTGATGTTGTCTTATGTCGTCTGCCCTCCTTTCGTCTCTCCTTTTCCCTTGTGTTGTTCCTTGTGTTTGTTAGTCTGTCTGTCTTTTTTTTTCGTCTTTATTTGTAAATGTGTCCATTGAAAGTCCGTCGGTCTGTTTGTCTCTTTGTCTATATTTTACGTGTTGTTTTGTTGTTTCGCTTGCATGTCTGTCTGTTTATCTGTTTGTCTGTCTTCTTCAGAACTCTTTGAACGTTGTTACGCATTACGAATAATTGTTATCATGATTGTAATAATTTCGGATGAACTATGTTTTACTACGTTATTTTATCAACTAATTTATGTGTGTGACAGTATGGCATCTTTATCATAGCCTTGTCAGCTCGACTCTCTCCACCACCTTTTACGCATGCGCCTGCACATTGTCAAGATGGCTACCCTTGTCGCATCTTGTAAGTTACAAAAACGTGTCGCTGTCAGTTACCATTGCTTCTGATTCCCAGCCATTTTGTTTTCGCCCGAGACGTGTTGATTCTAGTATTGATCTAATCTGCGCCGAGATTTGCATCGAAGATTGTCACAGTAATTGCCGTTGTCACATCTTGTGCATGTTACCACGTCCACCTTGTCATGCAGAAGGTTAGGATTAGGGAGTTCTAGATTCCATCTAAACCTATTCGCTTTGTCAAACGCGGTGCCGATGACGTAGGAAGATAATGAGGTTGTTGATCGCGACCTGTGGCGTGTAAAAACCTGTTGCACACGTAGATAGTTTTATGTGAGGTGTAAAGGCACAGTCCTTCCCATAAAGACACACTGCTCAATGTGTCTCATAATTATGCCTAGGCTTTTACATGGTGTACGACCATCCCTACACTTAGTCACATAACTCGACTTAACGCCGGTTCTGACTGTTTCCTGTGCAAGTTTACTCTTTTTACACCCCCGGTATAGGGGTGTGTATAGGATTCGGTCGATGTGTTTGTTTGTTTGTTTGTTTGTGTGTTTGTGTTCGCATATAGATCTCAAGAATGAACGGACCGATCGTCACCAAACTTGGTGAACAGGTTCTATACATTCCTGAGACGGTCCTTACAAAAATTGGGACCAGTCAAACACACGGTTAGGGAGTTATTGGTGGATTAAGATTCTACAAGGACTTATAGAGGGACATATTAATGGTCAAAGGGAAATAACCTTCTCAGTTGGTAGCAGTGAGAATGGTTATTTCCCTTTGACCAACGGGGGTGTTTTTCCTACCTCGGAGGAGTTTCTTGTTTTTGTAGGAATCAATATCGCAGATTGAAATTTGTTGCTTTTGCGAAAAACGTTCATGAAAATTCCAACTCTTTCATTTCATTTCTTGTTCATCACTGTATTGTCCCAACGCTGGGAAATTCGGGTCGCTTCCTCTCAATGGAAAGCTAGCAGCAACAGAGTCGCGCTACCCAGATGTATGCGTGTTTAGGTGTAAACAATAACCACCTGCAATTATGGCAGAATGACCGAGGTCTTTTACGTGCCACAGTGGTGACACGGGTGTGGAACATGGATACCGTCTCTAAGTCTGCACATAAAGTTGACCCGTGTCCGTCCCGGCCCAGATTCGAACTTGCGACAAGTCCAGTACTTCATGAATTCGAAAAGTATGCATGTCTGTATCGCAACTTTTTCAGTCAAAACACTTCCAAAAATGGATCTATCCAATTGGCGACAAATCAAGAAGAAAGATGGTTAACAGAAGGGGGAGACAGAGATCTGTCTGAGGGAGAGTAGGAGGTTTCCGCAAGGGATCAACACTGGAAGGTTCAGTCTAGAGTTGTGACGAAAACAGAGCAATGCGTTGAACTCTTAAATGAACTCTTAAATGGTCCTTCTGCATGGTAAAGCCAGGCAGCTAAGAAACGAAGACATTGCCGGAACAGGAGTTCTTGCATAAAACATGGTTCATTAACTTTAGTTTCTGGCACGAATCAAATTAACTTCATTGCCTTGGACTCGTTTTCGGGCTGGTAAGTTTTACTGCAGACACTTTTTTGTACTTAGGAGTATATTCTGTTTGCCTAGCGCTATATGAGCGGGGTTTTATGTTTGTGAATGTTGTTGTTGTTGTTGTTTGGGTAGCCG
>NW_027126090.1:0-35000 GCF_037325665.1 Littorina saxatilis | reverse complement strand
ATGTTTCTCGTGTGGTATCTTCACTCATCAGGGAGTCTGGTACTAAATATGAACGGTAAGAATGCTCTGAACCCTACACGTATTATATCCCCATCGTTTTTTCGTTCACATTTGCCCAACAAGTTAATTTGCTGAGCGGGGTTAATGTCGTCTGCTACTGCTAGGCTACCTGGGCAATCGAACCACTGCAGTCTGCACTGAGTCTGCACGCATGACGCAGGCTGGTAATAAGTCTTATATATATGGTAAGAACGTTCTGAACCTTACACGTTTTCGATTACGATTGTTCTTGCCTTGAAATAATAATTCGGAAACCATTCATTTACTGAACTGATGTAGTCGTATTTCTGTGTAGTCTGCTACAGAGTCGATCGAGTCAGTCTTCCAAACTGGTCTAGCTGGTACGTTATCGGAATAACACTTGTGTTTTCTGTTAGCCGCTGGGAATTGTATACTAACTCATCATTTGGTAATGTGGATGATAAGCTACATGCCACTAACAGGGCATATGAGAAGAATCTATGCAAATCGGCGAAAATTAGATGAAACACAGCGGCTTCTATTTTTAGATCACTGGCACTGGCACAGGCACATGCAATCTGTCAGAAAAAACCCACTTCTGCTTTAATTGAGAAGCAGGGAATTTATGGTCATTTGGTATTGTGGAGAATATAAGCTACATGTCATTAATTAATTCTGAGGATGAGAGCACAGTCTCGCTTAGGCAAAGGGCGGAAGAATATGCTCTGTGGAAAAGTTAGCGCACTCCAAGAGTGCGCTAACAGTTTTAGCGCATCGCCATTAGCCAATCAACTGGTTCACATCAGTCATGTGACACCAGTACTTACTGACAATTTCACTTATTTTCACTCTGTTTTTAATAAGCTTCTTTAGTTTCCTGGTGTGCTTCCAATAATGCTCTCATCAACCCGAAACAGATAAATCTAAAGCATATTTTGATTAGTCTGACTTGCACACTAAGTTGTATCATGTCATTTTGAAGCATAGGGGGCTTTTTACAGTGATTCGTGAAGGCCGCTTGACTGGTCCATATTAGGCGCCCAGGCTCCTAATATGGACCATTAGTGATTTTTTCTGTATTTATTTTTTGCTGAATGTCTATCGGAGCTATTTCACTCTAATTAGTCCTAACGGTTAACCTAAGAGAGAAGGACTACCAAACACAAAATGAAACTTCTTCGCAAGAAAACAAGCTAGTTATCAGCATGAAACAAAAAGTGGTCCATATTAGGAGCCCTTCCCCTAGCAAACAAAAAAGATATTACGATAACTGTGTCGTTCCGCAACGCAAAACGGACACTGACACACTTGTGCCAGATTCGAAAGATTGGGACGCCGAGACAAATGATACAGGGCACATAAAATGGTCTCCTTCCCCAGACAAATGGTACCAGCAATGTCCCATTGTGTCTTATGTATCTGCACAAATGCTTAATCGCATCCGATTATTTTCCCACTGTAGATCACCATCGTAATAAAAGATTGGGCAACGGAAATTGGGGTAACTTTTGCGAGATAGGCATTGGGCACAGATGTCGTCATAACGTGGCTACGCATGCAAATTCACAGACTCACCTTATTATTTTGTTCATGAGATCAAACAGTGATTTTAAACTCTTTTTGTGTCCTTTTTACATTTAGTCAAGTTTTGACTAAATGTTTTAACGTAGAGGGGGGAATCGAGACGAGGGTCGTGGTGTATGTGCGTGTGTGTCTGTCTGTATGTGTGTGTGTGTAGAGCGATTCAGACTAAACTACTGGACCGATCTTTATGAAATTTGACATGAGAGTTCCTGGGTATGAAATCCCCGAACTTTTTTTTAAATTTGTTTGATAAATGTCTTTGATGACGTCATATCCGGCTTTTCGTGAAAGTTGAGGCGGCACTGTCACGCCCTCATTTTTCAACCAAATTGGTTGAAATTTTGGTCAAGTAATCTTGGACGAAGCCCGGACTTCGGTATTGCATTTCAGCTTGGTGGCTTAAAAATTAACTAATGACTTTGGTAATTAAAAATCGGAAAATTGTAAAAAAAAAAATACAAATTTATAAAACGATCCAAATATACGTTTATCTTATTCTCCATTATTTTTTCATTCCAAAAACATATAAATATGTTATATTTGGATTAAAAACAAGCTCTGAAAAATTAAATATATAAAAATTATTATCAAAATTAAATTGTCGAAATCAATTTAAAAACACTTTCATCTTATTCCTTGTCGGTTCCTGATTCCAAAAACATATAGATATGATATGTTTGGATTAAAAACACGCTCAGAAAGTTAAAACAAAGAGAGGTACAGAAAAGCGTGCTATCCTTCTTAGCGCAACTACTACCCCGCTCTTCTTGTCAATTTCACTGCCTTTGCCGTGAGCGGTGGACTGACGATGCTACGAGTATACGGTCTTGTTGAAGAATGGCATTGCGTTCAGTTTCATTCTGTGAGTCAGTTCGACAGCTACTTGACTAAATATTGTATTTTCGCCTTACGCGACTTGTTCTTACTGCTTTGTTCGTCCTTTTTTTAAATCTCTTCTGTCTTTTCTGTCTCTATATCTCTTGTTTGTTTGTTTGTTTGTTTGTTTGTTTGTTTGTTTGTGTGTTAGTTTGTTGGTTGGTTTTTCCCGAGTTTCATGTCTTGCTTTGCCTCGTTTTGTCTCGTTGTGTTTGTTTGTTTTCTGATGATAATGTTGGTTCACGCCCTTACGTTGAAACAACTAGTGGCATGTTCCCGGGAGTTACTCCGAGTTCAGATGAAATACGTAGACAATATGAGATACACTTTAGATGGTCAGCAGACCCACACCACCACTACCATACTACTACCCCTCCCGCCCCCCAGCCGCCCCTAACACCTTCTCCCTCTCCTCCCACCCATACCCCTCTTCTCCCCTTCCCCTTATCTCAACCGATCCCAGAATCAGAAATTCTATCTGGCGAGCATCATTAATATCTTGCATTCTTGCACCAATTTCCTCATCAGGCCGGTACCTCTGCGCCATCGAGTCTGGAACGATTCTGTTCCGAGTACCCTGCGCCCGGGGTGGGGAAGTTGAGGAGGAGTAGGAGGGAAAGAGAAGGGGAGGGGAAAAGGATGGGGGAGGGGGGGGGGAGGGGGGGAAGCTACAAGAGATCGGAGGCCGCACCCTGTCACGGACGACACAACAGCACAAATCAAAAGGTTTCAGCAACCGTTGCTGCAGTATAATTACTACGTCGCGACCAATGTGGAGAAAAAAGTAAACTAGAGATCGGGGGGAGGGGGGTGGGGGTGGCGGGAGGTGGAGAGAGAAGTAGGCTGAGTAAGGGAGGGGGAGAGGGAGGGGGGGGGGTAGAAGGTGAAGTGAGACCCTAAATCTGCCATCGGTCTGGACGGCGATTAATCGCCAATAAAGGATGAGGATGGTGGGGACCGGTTAGAAGAGGAGAGGGGGGGGGGAGGGTTAGAACGGGAAAAAATGCATGGTGTCAGGGGGGGGGGGGGTGTTAGAAGGAAAGACGTGCACGTGATTTGAATGGGATTGTTTTCTGGAAAGGACAAGAAAAGGCAGGGCACACACACACACACACACACACATTGGTGTGTGTGCATGTGCGTGTGTGCGTGTGTGTGTATGTGTGTGTGTGTGTATGTGTGTGTGTGTGTGTTTGTGTGTGTGTGTGTGTGTGTTTGTGTGTGTGTGTGTGTGTGTGTGTGTTTGAATGTGGGTGTTCGATCGTATGTTCTGCCAAATATATATATATATATTTCCTTTCCTATTCTATCTCTCCGCATGTTCCGTCTACTTACTGCATAAGATACATTTCTATTTTGGCTAGTACAACAATTTTACTTCACGTATCATTCACAGCCCAGTACTCTCATATCTTCACTCCAAAGACTTAAAACAACAATAGTTTCACGTTTTAAAAACATCTTGTCATTTCCTTTACAGGTCGGCGTCCAAAGATGGCTGATGAACGCTCAAGCGTTCTTCCGTTACGAACCCTTCATACTGTAATTGTTGGTTTCACACTCCTCCGATGTTTGATCATCTGTCCATTTCTCCTTGTGGCGAAGGCGGGACCGACAACACCTGGCTTGTCTGTTTCCACGGAAACCACTGAAAAGGCAAGCGACCCCATTCACACTCTACCTGTACTAACAACTGAACAGGATGAAATGGATTCTACCTTTTCTACCTTTTCTAAGGCAAGCGACCCAATTCATACTCTACCTGTGCTAACAACTGAACAGGATGAAATGGTTTCTATCTTTTCTAAGGCAAGCGACCCAATTCATACTCTACCTGTACTAACAACTGAACAGGATGAAATGGATTCTACCTTTTCTACCTTTTCTAAGGCAAGCGACCCAATTCATACTCTACCTGTGCTAACAACTGAACAGGATGAAATGGTTTCTATCTTTTCTAAGGCAAGCGACCCAATTCATACTCTACCTGTACTAACAACTGAACAGGATGAAATGGTTTCTATCTTTTCTAAGGCAAGCGACCCAATTCACACTCTACCTGTACTAGCAACTGAACATGATGAAATGGTTTCTACCTTTTCTAAGGCAAGCGACCCAATTCACACTCTACCTGTGCTAACAACTCCAAGTTCACATTGCCTGTTGAGACTCCAAGGGGCAACACAAGTGATGGAGGGTAACATCGTCTGGGGTTTTACATCCCACAACTGTGGCTCAGGCATCACCTGGTTCATCGACGTCCCTGAAAGCCACGGTATCGTTATTGAGTTCCATCATGTGGAGCTGAAGGGAGAAGACGCTTTGAGGGTCTACGCCATTGAGAATGTCTCTACTGAAACTCTGGTTAGGGAATTCTTACCGAAAAGAGCAGCCTGGCTACAACCTGCATTTGTGCGGGAAAGCAGCATGAACATTGATTTCAGGACCTCTGACGTTGGGGGAAAACCAATGCGAATTTCTAAATTCAACCTCACCTACACGGCTCATCCCAAAGCAGAGCTGCCCGCACGTGTTAGGGGTTGGGAGGATGGGGATATCATAGATTATCACAGTTACTTCTGCAGTGGGATCACACATCTTCCCAAAGTCATCATGTACGACCGAATTCGTCAGTGCAAATACGGCGAAGACGAAGACGGCTGCTCGTACAGTGACGAGGGATGTGGCGCTGTTTCAAAGCGATCTTCAGGAAATATGTCGACCTATATTCAAATATACTATACACTACGACATCGCCAATATCTGCCGCAGCATTTTGTGAGGAAGATTATGGCGCGACTTTGGCCACACTGGAGGAACCAGAAGTGTACGAGAATGTGATTAACATGATACGCACACGCGGGTTTTCCAATGTTGTAGTAGGCATCGAGAGAGTCAAGCCTGTTTGACGACGTTTGAAACACTTGCACACCTGTATGTGGCAATGGGGAGGCCAAGGGGGCCCGGTAGACTACCACCATTTCAGCCTGCTTCTGGGCCGTTTCCATCAGGGCTGTGCAATACTAGATGTGGGTGGGGACCCTGTGGTTAAACCTGTGGCCTGTTCTTTCCCACCCTTTGCCCCCGACGGCTTCATCTGCTTTCCCTTTAACAAGCATATTCATCTGACCCGCAGGGTGACCATCGTGACCTGCGGTGGAGTCTGGGTGGTCGGTGTCGCTCTGGCTTCAGCGCCCCTGGTTGCTGGCATGGACTTCCACGGTCAGAACGGCATCTGTATCCCTATGCCCATAACACGACAGCAATTTTCGGGACAGTCCTATGCTTTTGGCGTCTTTATCGTTCTGAACTTGACCATCTTCATCTTGATCGGTGTCGGGCAGGTGTTAATCTATTGTGCTGTCCAAAACGCTAGCAGGGCTGCGGGCACACAACGACCAGAGCAGGACATGGCCGAGGCACGCCGACTGTTTGTGATCGTCCTGACCGACTTCTGCTGCTGGTTTCCTATCGGTGTGATGGGACTGCTGGCCGCTCAAGGCACTCCTATTCCTGGCCAGGTCAACGTTTGGGCCGCCATCTTTGTCCTGCCGCTCAACGCGGCGCTCAACCCCTTTCTGTACACAGTGAACGTGTTGCTGGAGAAGGGGAGACAACAGAAAATGGAGAAGGCCACGAAAACAAACATTGGCAAGCTACATAAGGAGATTCAAAGATGGCAGTCAGCCAACGTTGAAGAGCCGATGAGAATCTGCGTTCGCTCCAAACTGGTGGGGAAGGAAAGCATGATGAAACTAGTAGGCATCAACGACAGGCCCACCACTGTAACGACAGGCAGAGACCTTTCCGCTGAAAGTGAAGGTCCACAATTTACAGGGGGAATTGTCTGACCTCAACACTGGGCCTACTGACATCAGAAAAACCGTAAAGCGATATAAAAACATTAGTCAGTCTGAAACTAAAAGATCGACATTAAAAAAAACGCAGCCAACACAGAGACTTCATGTACGTAAACCCACAGACTGAGACGGATCTAGCTTGTCTCCGCAAAGCAAACGAACATAGAGTCTATTTTTCTTTATTGAGAGAATATTTTCAGGATAAACATGACATTTTTATATTTTTGGATTAAGGAAATGATGAAGACGACATTTTGTATACATGTAAATCTCACAAATATCGGTCTGGTTGTTTTCTCGGAATCGCTCCACACACACACACACACACACACACACACACACACACACACACACACACACACACACACACACACACACACACACACGAAAACACGCACACACACACACACACACACACACACACACACACACACAGAAGAATGGGTCCGCACGGCCCCACGATGACTTCTGTGTGTAGTTGATAACCCGAACGGGCGAAGGTTAAATCGGTTTGACCCAAGACAGCGAGGACAGAAACAAACTTATTAGCGTTAAAGTTCCCCTGCTGATCTGTTCCAAGCTTTCACCTGAAAGAAAAGAATCCTTTCAATGGGACACACACCGTCACCTGCCTTACTCCCAGTGTGGCGGACACCACTATAGACCTATTCAAGCTTTCGCCTGAAAGAAAAGAATCCTTTGAATGGGACACACACCGTCACCTGCCTTACTCCCAGTGTGGCGGACACCACTATAGACCTATTCAAGCTTTCGCCTGAAAGAAAAGAATCCTTTGAATGGGACACACACCGTCACCTGCCTTACTCCCAGTGTGGCGGACACCACTATAGACCTATTCAAGCTTTCGCCTGAAAGAAAAGAATCCTTTCAATGGGACACACACCGTCACCTGCCTTACTCCCAGTGTGGCGGACACCACTATAGACCTATTCAAGCTTTCGCCTGAAAGAAAAGAATCCTTTGAATGGGACACACACCGTCACCTGCCTTACTCCCAGTGTGGCGGACACCACTATAGACCTATTCAAGCTTTCGCCTGAAAGAAAAGAATCCTTTGAATGGGACACACACCGTCACCTGCCTTACTCCCAGTGTGGCGGACACCACTATAGACCTATTCAAGCTTTCGCCTGAAAGAAAAGAATCCTTTCAATGGGACACACACCGTCACCTGCCTTACTCCCAGTGTGGCGGACACCACTATAGACCTATTCAAGCTTTCGCCTGAAAGAAAAGAATCCTTTGAATGGGACACACACCGTCACCTGCCTTACTCCCAGTGTGGCGGACACCACTATAGACCTATTCAAGCTTTCGCCTGAAAGAAAAGAATCCTTTGAATGGGACACACACCGTCACCTGCCTTACTCCCAGTGTGGCGGACACCACTATAGACCTATTCAAGCTTTCGCCTGAAAGAAAAGAATCCTTTCAATGGGACACACACCGTCACCTGCCTTACTCCCAGTGTGGCGGACACCACTATAGACCTATTCAAGCTTTCGCCTGAAAGAAAAGAATCCTTTCAATGGGACACACACCGTCACCTGCCTTACTCCCAGTGTGGCGGACACCACTATAGACCTATTCAAGCTTTCGCCTGAAAGAAAAGAATCCTTTCAATGGGACACACACCGTCACCTGCCTTACTCCCAGTGTGGCGGACACCACTATAGACCTATTCAAGCTTTCGCCTGAAAGAAAAGAATCCTTTCAATGGGACACACACCGTCACCTGCCTTACTCCCAGTGTGGCGGACACCACTATAGACCTATTCAAGCTTTCGCCTGAAAGAAAAGAATCCTTTCAATGGGACACACACCGTCACCTGCCTTACTCCCAGTGTGGCGGACACCACTATAGACCTATTCAAGCTTTCGCCTGAAAGAAAAGAATCCTTTCAATGGGACACATACCAACATATACCTTACTCCCAGTGTGGCGGACACCACCATAGACCTATTCAAGCTTTCGCCTGAAAGAAAAGAATCCTTTGAATGGGACACATACCAACATATACCTTACTCCCAGTGTGGCGGACACCACCATAGATCTATTCAAGCTTTCACCTGAAAGAAAAGAATCCTTTGAATGGGACACATACCGACACCTGCCTTACTTCCAGTGTGGCGGACACCACCATAGATCTATTCAAACTTTCACCTGAAAGAAAATGACCCTTTCAACGGGACACATACCGACACCTGCCTTACTCCCAGCGTGGCGGACACCACCATAGATCTATTCAAGCTTTCACCTGAGAGAAAATGACCCTTTCAATGGGACACACACCGACACCTGCCTTACTCCCAGTGTGGCGGACACCACCATAGATCTATTCAAGCTTTCACCTGAAAGAAAATAATTCTGTCAATGGGACACATACCGTCACCTGCCTTACTCCCAGGGTGGCGGACACCACCATAGATCTATTCAAGCTTTCACCTGAGAGAAAATGACCCTTTCAATGGGACACACACCGACACCTGCCTTACTCCCAGTGTGGCGGACACCACCATAGATCTATTCAAGCTTTCACCTGAAAGAAAATAATTCTGTCAATGGGACACACACCGACACCTGCCTTACTCCCAGGGTGGCGGACACCACCATAGATCTATTCAAGCTTTCACCTGAAAGAAAATGACCCTTTAAATGGGACAAATACCAAAATTCGTGCAAGGCTTAAACGTTAAGGAACATGTATTTAAAAAAATATATAAAATAACGCAAGATATAATAAGATAAATAGAGTACAATGAAATAAAATAAAAAAACTTAAAACGAATATAAAAATTACCAGTGAATTGTTACACACATGTAATCACCAAGCAAACGAAACCACGACATTTTGCAAGACGCCAACGGTGAAAGAGGACACTAGGTATATATTACCTTCGATAACAAATGAAGACACACCAGAACAAAAACTAACTCGTTTGTCCATAGAACAACAACAAGGAAAAGATTACGGTTAACTTCGCAAAACCCATATCCAAATAACATCCTCCCTGAGACAGAGTTAGAGGAACTGCGGAGGAGGCTGAGCAAAGATTTGAAGAAGAAAAGGGTAGAGGAGACGGGAGTTCAGCAGGGGATGGGGGGGGGGGGGGGGGGGGGACGGACGGAAGGGGAGGAATAAATCCCCCTGCCTGCAATCGGACGCGCTGGAAATGTGGCGGAGAGCTGCTCAGGTCACAACAAAATATGATGACAAATAAAGAAGAAAACAAAAACATAAGAGGGACGTTAAAAGGTCCCGTATGTATTCTTCGTTCCTCCCTCCAGCAGATGATGATCGATACAATCTGAATAGTAGCCTTGACTTTCCGCACGTACAATTAACTAGCCTTGACTTTCCGCACGTACAATTAACTAGCCTTGACTTTCCGCACGTACAATTAACTAGCCTTGACTTTCCGCACGTACAATGAACTAGCCTTGACTTTCCGCACGTACAATGAACTAGCCTTGACTTTCCGCACGTACAATTAACTAGCCTTGACTTTCCGCACGTACAATTAACTAGCCTTGACTTTCCGCACGTACAATTAACTAGCCTTGACTTTCCGCACGTACAATTAACTAGCCTTTTTTAACTCTTTCAATTTGGTTCTCCGTTGAGTGTTCTAACCGCGAAACAAATTTCAGCTTGATGGAACAATAATGTAATAGCGAAAGAAGATGTAATTTGCTGGTGTTGAAAAGGACAAAGTCGAACAAGTCGCGTAAGGCGAAATAACAACATTTTGTCAAGCTGTCGAACTCACAGAATGAAACTGAACGCACTGCTTTTTTCACCAAGACCACATACTCGTAGTTTCGTCAGTCCACCGCTCGTGGCAAAGGCAGTGAAATCGACAAGCCATGCAGAATAGTGCGGTAGTGGTCGCGCTGAGCAGGGTAACACGCTTTTCTGTATGTCTAGTCTTTTTAGCTTACTGAGTTTGTTTTTAATCCAAACATATCATATCTATATGTTTTTGGAATCAGGGACCGACAAGGAATGAGATGAAATTGTTTTTAAATCGATTTCGGAAAATTAATTTTAATCATAATTTTCATATTTTTAATTTTCAGAGCTTGTTTTGTAATCCAAATATAACATATGTATATGTTTTTGGAATCAGAAAATAACGAAGAATAAGATGAAATTATTTTTGGATCGTTTAATAAAAAATAATTTTAATTACAAGTTTCCGATCTTTAATGACCAAACTCATTCATTAGTTTTTAAGCCACCAAGCTGAAATGCAATACCAAAGTCCGGCCTGTGTCGAAGATTGCTTGGCCAAAATGTCAATCAATTTGATTGAAAAATGAGGGTGTGACATTGCCGCCTCAACTGTTACAAAAAGCCGGATATGACGTCATCAAAGGTATTTATCAAAAAAAAGAAAAAAAGTCCGGGGATATCATTCCCAGGAACTCTCATGTCAAATTTCAGAAAGATCGGTCCAGTAGTTTAGTCTGAATCGCTCTACACACACACACGCACAGACAGACAGACAGACAGACAGACAGACAGACAAACAGACACACACACAAACACACTCACAAACACACATAGGTGGTTTTACAGTCATTTGGGGTCGGCTGTGTATCAAAATGCCATCTTGCTCAAAACACAGGCATTTGAGGTCTCTTTTGTTTTAAGTGTTAGAAAGTTTCTTAAAACTTCAATGAGCGTTAAATGCCATTTTAAAGTGTGAAAACTCATTTCAGGAGGTTATTACATAAAATGCAACCTCCAGCGTGATTTTTAGAAAAACAGACATTTGGGGACGATGTTTGCTGTACAGCAGTGAAATGGGGACGTATGTGTACACAAAGTGCAGAGCTAGAATTATGTTATCGGTGCTATGAATGTTTTAGGTGTTAGAAAGTTTGTTAAAACTTCAATGAGCGTTAAATGCCATTCTAAAGTGTCAAAACTCATTTCAGGAGGTTATTACATAAAATGCAACCTCCAGCGTGATTTTTTAGAAACAAACAGGTATTTGGGGACGATGTTTGCTGACAAGCAGTGAAATGGGGACGTCCAAAAGTGCAGAGCTCCCGCAGAGCTATATGAATGGTTTCATCACATACATGGCGCTAGGCGACATATGTTGTGAAAAATTTTACAAATCACGTTTTTGCGCCCGATATTTTCTTGTCATCTCCAAAGTCAAGGGACAAACACGAAATTCCTTGACTTTTGGGGTAGCGCGACTCTGTTAATTTTAAGAATTAAAACAAAAAAAATTCATTACTAGGATGTCCCATCGTTGGGAAATTCCGGTCGCTTCCTCCGAGTGGAAAGCTAGCAGTGACGGAGTCGCACTACCCCAAGTCAAGGGATCTATTAGTCCTGTTTCGCCGTTATCCCAATTCGCCCCCATCCCATTTTGGCGACATTTCTCAGGCCAAGTGTCATTTTACCACCATATCATGTACCATTAGCTCCACATCCCATTTTGGCGCAATCCCGTTTCGCCGTTAGCCCATTTCGCCCCCATCCCATTTTTGCGACATTTTACAGGCCAAGTGTCATTTTACCACCATGTCATGTACCATTAGCTCCACGTCCCATTTTGGCGCAATCCCGTTTGGCCGTTATCCCATTTTGCCCCCATCCCATTTTTGCGACATTTCATAGGCCATGTGTCATTTTACATGCCATTCTAAAGTGTCAAAACTCATTTCAGGAGGTTATTACATAAAATGCAACCTCCAGCGTGATTTTTTTAGAAACAAACAGGTATTTGGGGACGATGTTTGCTGTACAGCAGTGAAATGGGGACGTCCAAAAGTGCAGAGCTCCCGCAGAGCTATATGAATGGTTTCATCACATATGTTGTGAAAAGTTTTACAAATCACGTTTTTGCGCCCGATATTTTCTTGTCATCTCCAAAGTCAAGGGACAAACACGAAATTCCTTGACTTTTGGGGTAGCGCGACTCTGTTAATTTTAAGAATTAAAACACAAAAAAATTCATTACTAGGATGTCCCATCGTTGGGAAATTCCGGTCGCTTCCTCAGAGTGGAAAGCTAGCAGTGACATAGTCGCACTACTCCAAGTCAAGGGATCTATTAGTCCTGTTTCGCCGTTATCCCAATTCGCCCCCATCCCATTTTGGCGACATTTCTCAGGCCAAGTGTCATTTTACCACCATATCATGTACCATTAGCTTCACATCCCATTTTGGCGCAATCCCGTTTCGCCGTTAGCCCATTTCGCCCCCATCCCATTTTTGCGACATTTTACAGGCCAAGTGTCATTTTACCACCATGTCATGTACCATTAGCTCCACGTCCCATTTTGGCGCAATCCCGTTTGGCCGTTATCCCATTTTGCCCTCATCCCATTTTTGCGACATATCATAGGCCATGTGTCATTTTACCACCGTGTCAAACCACTAGCGCCACATTCCATTTTGTCGCCATGCCGTTTTGCCGTCATCCCATTTTGCCGCCATCTCTATTTCGCGACATTTTGGATTGTGGCAAAAATGGAATTTGGCGTAAACGGAATGTCTTCCTAGTTGAATAACGCAGTATAGTAGTATAGTGAGGCTTGGCAAGAAGAATAAATAAAAAATGTGATGGCGGCCAAATGGGATGGTGTCAAAATGGGATGACGCGCTATTGTTATGACACGGTAGTAAAATGACGCTTGGCTTGTGAAATGTCGCGACAGTGGGATGGGGGATAAATGGAATACGGTGAAACGGCATGGCGGCCAAATGGGATATGGTGTCAAAATGGGATGTCGCGCTTTTGTTATGACATGTTAGTAAAATGCCTTGTCACGTAGTCTCAATCCAAATTGGAAATCCATAGCATCATCATTATAATCATCCTCATCTCATTAATCACTCAAAATTATAAATTTTATAAAATGACGCTTGGCTTGTGAAATGTCGCGAAAATGGGATGGGGCAAAAAATGGGACGGCGGCAAAAATGGGATTGCACCAAAATGGGATGTGGATCAGCCACTAGATTGCCAATTTTAAAGTCTTAGGTATGACCCGGTGTGACGTTTTTATCTTTCGCCGTGTTGATATTTCGATTTTCGGCCTCGTTGATCTAGTATAAACTCTACACTGAACAAAAAAAAACACCCTTCGATAGTACTGATGAGCGACCTTGTGTACCTTACATTCATGGGGCCAAATTTGTCCAACCAATTATTTTATTTAACTTAAAAATTTGATTCATCCTAAAATGTTTCCCTTCTTACTCAAGGGACGTAACCACTCGGTACATGTTTTCGAAGAATTCGATTTTGGGAGTGAAATCTATTTAATTTCACAACCAATTTTCTTCACATGCAAGAAACTGACATGCTTTTCGTCCATAAATAATTTCCCTTCTTAATTTTACCAGGAAACAACATTTAAGTCTCGAGTAAATATCGAGGGGGAAATATGTACACAGGCGAAAGATGAAATCGTGACACCGGCCGAGGTTCGAACCCACGACCTCCCGATCACGGGGCGGACGCCTTACCACTAGGCTAACCGTGCCGGTTTACCCTTGCGTGACAGACGGACAGACAAAAGAATATACAGACAGACCGTAATTAACACAAACACACACACTCAGCAGAGCAAAGCGGTATGACACACACACTCAGCAGAGCAAGGCAGTATAACACAAACACTGAGTCTGATTTATGAGAATGAGAATGAGGGAGAGAGAATTGTATTGAATTGAATTGAATTAAATTGAATTGAATTGATCTTTATCTTAACACTAACAGAATAAGAAATGCTAAAATGCTCTTTTTTTCATCCCGCAGACAGTCAAAATTCTAATCAAAAACAAGGAAAGAGATAGAAATAAAAGGAACAGTTATGACAGCTTTACAGACAGACAGACAGACAGACAGAAAGAGAGACAAAAAAGAAACAATCAGACAGACAGACAAAGAGAGAGAGAGAGCCAGAGAAAGAGAGAGACAGAGAAACAGAGACATAGAGAGAAAGATAAACAGACACACAGACACCGACAGAAAAGTTGTGTGAAGAGCAGCTCAGCTGCTCTGCAGAATTTGTCTTACATTTTAGAAAGTTTTCTGACGATTTGGACGTGAAAACGAGACTGAACCCATGCAATAATTTTTTCAAAACTGCTCCGAAACTATCCCAAAATCAAGTAATTAAATGACATGTTGTTACTGTACGATAACTAAGTCTTTCAATCAATCAATCAATATGAGGCTTATATCGCGCGTATTCCGTGGGTACAGTTCTAAGCGCAGGGATTTATTTATTTTTTATTTTATTTTTATTTTATGCAATTTATATCGCGCACATTTTCAAGGCGCAGGGATTTATCTATGCCGTGTGAGATGGAATTTTTTTTACACAATACATCACGCATTCACATCGGCCAGCAGATTGCAGCCATTTCGGCGCATATCCTACTTTTCACGGCCTATTATTCTAAGTCACACGGGTATTTTGGTGGACATTTTTATATATGCCTATACAATTTTGCCAGGAAAGATCCTTTTGTCAATCGTAGAATCTTTAACGTGCACACCCCAATGTAGTGTACACGAAGGGACCTCGGTTTTTCGTCTCATCCGAAAGACTAGCACTTGAACCCACCACCTAGGTTAGGAAAGGGGGGAGAAAATTGCTAACGCCCTGACCCAGGGTCGAACTCGCAACCTCTCGCTTCCGAGCGCAAGTGCGTTACCACTCTAACCCTAACTAAGTCTTTCCGATTTATTGTCATTCTAACTTGTTTTATCACACTCGGAAAATATCACACGCAAAATACTATCAATCAATCAATCAATCTTCTTCTTCTTCTTCTTCTACGTTCCCGAATCAATCAATCAATATGAGGCTTATATCGCGCGTATTCCGTGGGTACAGTTCTAAGCGCAGGGATTTATTTATCATTTTTTTTATCTTTTTCATTTTTTATTTTATGCATGCAATTTATATCGCGCACATATTCAAGGCGCAGGGATTTATTTATTCCGTGTGAGATGGATTTGTTTTTTTACACAATACATCACGCATTCACATCGGCCAGCAGATCGCAGCCATTTCGGCGCATATCCTACTTTTCACGGCCTATTATTCCAAGTCACACGGGTATTTTGGTGGACATTTTTATATATGCCTATACAATTTTGCCAGGAAAGACCCTTTTGTCAATCGTGGGATCTTTAACGTGCACACCCCAATGTAGTGTACACGATACTAGCGAAATTATTTTTTTTTTTGTTTGTTCTATAAATGTGACATGCTTTAAGCTGTTATATACTACATTATAACCGAGATGATGTTTTTAGATCAAAATATGATAGTTTTTCTGAGATGGTGCAGACAACGTTAACCCTCATATAAATTAAATGTATTCCATGGTGGAATCCTGCTTGCACAATCTAATCTATTCAATCTAACCTAATCATAGGCACAATCAATAGAATCAAAATCACTCACTTTTATTTTCTTGCCTTTCTGCTATTCCTCCCGTCTGAGAAAGATCACCAAAGTCATCAAAATCAGGTATTTACCACTGTATGCAATAAGTCTCACAAACTCGAATTATCTCTCTTGCAAACTGACAGATTTAACACCCGCACCATATGATGTCTGACCGGACAATTGCTAATTTGTAAAAAAAAGGGGGTCCTTTACGTCCTCACAGGACATTTTCCTTTTAGGGACCTGAGTTGATGATACGCTAAAAGAAGAAAAGGAGGGAAAGAAAAGGGCAAGACCAAGCAATCCCGACCGTGATAGGACCCCGGCCCCGCTCTCCATGAATAAGGGAGGGGGGTGGGGCAATGAGAAATATACTCGGGGATAATTTTTCCTTTATATGCGTTGACTTCCTAGGGGAAGGACCATTAAAAACATGGATTTTTAATTCAATTTTAGTTTCGTTAAGAAAAAGATAAAACTCAGGACCACCTGTCAGAAGGTTTAAAAGTGACAACATTGTGAGAAAAATATAAAGAACATGCGCAAAACGTAATACTGATCTTCTATAGGGTAGTAACATTTGGATACATCATTTCATTGACGCACGCATGAGTTGCTATGCGGCATTTGTTTATTTTAAATAGGATAAAAAAGATCTATCTGCGTTGTCCGTCGACCTCCCCGCCACTACAATAGTCGCAGGGGAGGCGACGTCACATTAGCAGTATTAACTGAGAGAGGAAACAGCTATCCTCTCGTTTATATAATCATGTTGTTATGTTTATTGTGTAATCCGAAAACAGGAGTTTAAAACCATCAGGAAAAAAAAGAAAAAAAAAACACGCACACGCCCGCGAGGTGGGGCAATGCCCTTCCCTCCCTGCGAGCTGTGTGTCCCCTTTGTTTAAGTTAATACCGTTGACAAATGACGATCATATATTTATGCTGGCTTTATTTTATTTTGCCCCCCATTTAGGGAGTCCAGAATTACAAGGGACTTACAGTGATTTTTTAATTGTGAGAATTTCCTCAGACGACAGATCTCTGCTCCCCGCGAGAGCGCTGAGGGCCATGAGATAGGTGTCTGGTTTAGGGACGGACACTTTATTTTTTGTCACAAAACAGTAGGTATCCGTTAATAAGTTGATGAGAGCCTCGGGGCTCTGCTTCTGCCTAGCAGTCACCATAGAGGTGAGGCAGAGCTCCAGGTAGCCTCTCAGGTCTTTTTCTTCTGGTTTTTGGGTTGTTATGAACACAAAGTCTCTGTGACTATCGACTTTTTTGAGGACTTTTGCTAATTTGCGAAACGAACTAACTTTATGTAGGCCACGACCTCTCAAAGGGGTGAGAACCGTGTCAGTGTATTAACCAATCATATGAACACCTTAATTGTCCGGCACGTGCGCTCTCAAAATCCACTGACCAATAGCCGACGAGAACGACATCACTGCAGGACGGTCAAGTCATGCAATCCAATTGGGCGGTGTTTATGATGCTCCCCGTGTCGACCACTGTTGCGTCTTCAAATGTCCAGTGTCAATTGTATTGGATGATTCTCAACGCCCAATACCAAACGCTTATAACTTTTATCAACGCAACTTTTAACTTGTACAGCCCCACTCCCGTCATCCTCCCGGCCCCACCCCCACACACCCAGCTTTTTCTTAGCGTACAACCACCTCATGTCCCAAATAGAATCTTATTCTGGGGACACAAATAGAAATTTACATACATTCAAGTCGTGGTCAAAACAACGTTTATGCTTGCGGCCATTGTCACCTAGGCGAGACCATGAAATCTTGGCGAAAAATGTTGAATATCTTTATTGTACAAAATAAAACAAACTAACAAAAACCGATTTTATCTCACAGAATATTATCAAGCTGTTCTCGCAACAACAACAACAACAACAACAACAACAACAACAACAACAACAACAACAACAACAACACCACTTCATGGAGTTATTCCATGAAAAATGCATGGATGTATAATTTCTATTCGATTTTGTTTTCGCTGTGTACAAAAGGAAACAAACAAACTGACAATAACCGATTTTATCTTACAGAATATGATAATGCTGTTCTGGCAACAATAACAAAAACACTTAAAAGAGTTATTCCATAAAATCGCATGGATGTATTATATATTTTCTATTCGGAAAAAAACCACCCGAATGTTATGCTTAAAGTATTCCCATACACGTTTTAGGATTGGACATGAAACGGTTACCGAAGGTGCTTTTCCTCAGGCCCGTACAGACACTTCGGCATGCTTGAATTCTTTGACATTCAACAAGGCTTGAGTCGGTTTCGTGTAATCCCTTTGCCTAATCAGTCAAAAAAGTCATAAAAAATGTTCCCGGCAGATATCAAACCATACGTGCAGAAGTATCGTCTGTTTCTCACGCGGGCTTAAAGCTTAATTATGATCAAAGCACTCTCTGAATGGTAACATGAAAGCACAGCTGTTTAATATTTTTCCACACACACACACGCACACGTGCGCACGAGAAAACATAAGACTTTCACAAGTAATGTGATTAATCAACATGAAATAAACTTTTTTGTTGGCTTCTAGCGTGAAAAAGCGCGTGGGTGGCACGAACATTTTCATAATAATAAACATCACCTTTATCACAGACTTATATCCCATTTCGTGACACCTTCCACTACTCCACTACATCAAAGGATGTCTGTTGAGATAATCGAATGGTTCAAAACTTTCAAACCTGCGCGCATATTCTAAGCCGACTAACACATAATAGTCAAGGACATCATAAAATGGTTCTCGGTGAAAACTTGACGGAGGGCCATTTTACGACGTCCTTGACTAGATAGTGTTTATGGCCAAACCAAGCACAACGCGAGTGTGTCAAGTATACTCATGTGCATTGCTTCTTGGACAATGTAAAGAACACCGAAAGTACTTCAATGCCGTTCTCGAGTTACGTTGACTTTTACAAAGGTTGCAGCTGACACGGCTTACGTAATCCGGTTTCCTGGTCATGTGTGTGAAAATGTGTCCATTAAAAGCATAATCTTTAATTCATATATTATTTCAAAAAAGATGTTAAAACTAAGGACCACCTTTTGTTAAAAACTTTAAGAGTGAAACGTTATGTGAAACATAGAGAAACTGTGGCCTATTATGTGTTTTCGCCGGTAGGTGTCAATTGGCAGGCCAGGCACTTAATCACGCTTGACTCCCCTCCGCTTAAGCGGCAATCGTTTAGCAAGCGCCGGTGTCTGCTTCAAGAAAGCCCTTCACACCCAGATTAAGTGAGGGAACATCGAATAGTGACATTTTTCGATGTGATTTTTCGATTTCATAAACAACAATTTTGAAAAATAATATAAAAGAGATAAATATTTTGCAAATACCGTATCTGGGTGGTCTAAATCAGGCTACCATAACTTTCTCGTTGTATGCCTTTTTTTTCTTCCAAGTATATACAACTATTGCAACAACAATAAAGAGTTAACAGGCAAGTGATATTTAATTTAGAAATGGAATACGCTTTAATTTAAAACAAAAGCACAACGAACAAGATGTTTTAATTTATTTCGCTCCAAGTCAAAATTTAAGCAAAACATCTAAATAGTTTTAAATGCGCACGGAAGAATGTAGGATTACCAAAACCGGCAAAATCAACACTGGGCAAAACTTGACTTAAAAGAACGCCCCCCCCCCCCCCCCCCCCCCCTGTAGAATGTGCACTGCTAGATGCGTTGGCGGCATCCCATCCTGCCTCTCCCAACTTGCCGTATCCCAGTCTGCCTTACCCAATTTGCCGCATCCCGGCCTGTTGCTTTGTGTGTGTTAGTGCGTGTGTATTTGTGTTTGTGAGGCAGGGAAAGAGAGAGAGAGAGAGAGAGAGAGAGAGTGACTGAGAGAGAGAGAGAAAGAGAGAGAGAAAATAGAGAGAGAGAGAGGGGGAGACAGAGAAAGAGAGAGAGGGGGGGAGAGAGAGAAAGGGGGAGAGAGAGAGAAAGAGAGAGAGAAAGAGAGAGAGAGAGAGAGAGAGAAAGAGAGAGAGAGAGAGAGAGAGAGAGACACTCACACATACACAGAGAAAGAGAGAGAGAGAGAGAGATGTCAACAAAATCAAGGAAAAGAAAAGCCTAACAAAGAATTTCAAGTGCCAGGCCTTTAATTCTGCGAGACGCCAATTCATGCATCAAGTACTAAGCAACACAATACCATAGTTAATTCTGTTACGAAACACAAAGCAAATATTTCAAAGATAAAATCTACAAGACTTGACTAAAATTAATGTAAAAAATCAACAAGAAGAAACAGAGGCGAAAACAGTATTTGACTTTCAATGAAACCTGCGCGCATATTCTAAGCCGACTAACACATAATTGTTAAGGACATCATAAAATGGTTCTCGGTGATAACTTGACCGAGGGCCATTTTACGACGTCCTTGACTCGAGTGTGTGACGTATTCTCATATGCGCTGCTTCTTGGGCAAGGTAAAGAACACCAATACTTCAATGCCGTTCTCGAGCTATGTTGACTTTTACAAAGGGTACAGCTGACACGGCTTACGTAATCTGGTTTCCTGGTCATTTGTGTGAAAAATCTGTCCGACAAAGAAAACTGCCCAACGAATATAGATAACTCGGTCGAAAAAAATACTACCAGCAAAATATCTACCCCCCCCCCCCTCCCACCTCCGCCGAAGAAAGAGCACGGGATTCAATACATGATGATAGTTATTAAACACAAAGCAGTTGTAGCTAGGTTCAAGGCAATCACAAGATAGGAAAGCTTTCGAGTCATCGACAATCATTCGGAGGTGTGTTTTGGAACAAATGTTGGAGAAAAGGGTAAATGTCGGCTTCTTTTACAGACACTATCTAGTCTTATGTTTCTTATTTGTTTGACCCTCTTAGGATTATGGAGTTTTATGCACTGCCTTTTATAGTTAACTAAACTTTTGTATTTGAATTAGCCCATTGCAGTTGGTGTAGGCCTTAAGCTTATTTAAATCGCTTGTCCAGTATTTAATTTAGTTCTCAATTTTTGTATGAACTCAAATGTTTAGTGTTCTTAGTATGTCTTGCTAAACTAAGTTCTATTTAATCAGAGTATGTTTGCGTGTGCTTATACTTAGTGATATTGTAAAGCGCATAGTGCTTTTCGTTATGCGCTATAGAAATCTCCTTAATAAATAAATAAATAAATAAATAAATAAATAAACATTCAAAACTGTGTAAAATGGTCGAACTGAAGTTTTTGCACAACAAATATGTGACCCTCCACCACGAAATGAGTCGCATGTCACCTCACGCGGTTCTGCGCTAGGCATAATATAAGTGCGGGGGGTGTCTAGTAACAGAGTGAGGGTCACCATAGTCACAGGCTTATAACTCAAAAAGTGTTCACTCTTTTCTAAAACGGTTTTCACCACTGGATAGAGAATAAAAAACTCTTTAAGAAAATGTAAAAATATGAAAATCATGAAAAGGTGACATGCGACTCAGTCCGTGGTGGAGGGTCACATATGACCATAACAATTATTTCTTAAACTCAAAGTACTGGACAAATTAACCCCTTCGTTGTGAAGTTACACACGCGCAATGTCGAGACAAATTCATCAAAGACATGAACGCAATCATCCATGGAAAACGCGCTGATCATGCCTGTAAGGGCTGTTTTAAAGTCACTGAATGTCTAATGTTGATTGAGGTACACCATGTATGGTAACACTTATCTCCCAATACCCCCTCGGACAGTTCTAGAACCCCTTGCAATGCTTAAAAGATAAACTCCATTTCCTCACTTCATTTTGGCAGTTCAAAACTGTCAAAAACATGATTTCACATTTTGGTCATGCTCGCAATAGTTATCTCCAATCGATGCTTCATAATATTCTGCATGTTTTAGTTCTGCAGTTGCTCATACATCTTTTTATAGACATCTGAAGACGTGTGCTGCTCACATACAGATCAGCATAAATCCATTTACTACTTAGATTGTTTAGTGTCTATATGTTATTTGCTTGTCTGTCTGTCTTGTGGGTACTCCTTCTCAAACATAAACAAACTCGGACATATTCAAAGATAGTCTACATAATTATGATCCAGAGACAGCCAGCATGCCTCTTCCTTGTTCTCCGACAAAAGAAAACTTCCTTGTGGCCTATTGTGTGTTTTCGCCGGTAGGTGTCAATTGGCAGGCCAGGCACTTAATCACGCTTGACTCCCCTCCGCTTAAGCGGCAATCGTTTAGCAAGCCCCGGTGTCTGCTTCAAGAAAACCCTTCACACCCAGATTAGTGAGGGAACATCGAATAGTGACATTTTTCGATGTGATTTTCGATTTCATAAACAACAATTTTGAAAAATGATATAAAAGAGATAAATATTTTGCAAATACCGTATCTGGGTGGTCTAAATCAGGTTTCTTGTCAAACGTAAAATGCAGTATAGAAAAAACCCGTTGTGTTGGAATTTAAGACTAAATCAATTTGGGTCTACTTGTAGAAACAGTGTTAATAAATGTTCAACAAATGCTGAAAGAAACAATTGGCAGCACCCTTAAAACGCTTGGCATGTATATTAAATGTTGAATGTATATTGGTTAAGAACAAAAGTAAGGCAATTTCGTTACTTTTGATTTGGATCCCTACCTCAATAGTTCTTTGAATGTTCGCCTTCTTTTATATTTACGGTACCGAGAAGCCTTCAACAGATGTATACATGTATAACTAATTCAATAAGTTTTTCGAAGCATCCTATTCTAAACTCTTACGTTAAATGTCTGACCTTTTTGTTTTTGTTTTTATTTGTTTCTGTTGGGTTTCAAACAACATTCTGTGAGATAACCTTTAAGGTCATCGCCGTAACAAGAACACTGTTCTTCCTTTTTAGGCTTTTATAGTCCATACAATATTTGCTGGCTTACACCCGTCAATTTTACGTGTATCAGTTCATGAAATATTTGCCGGCTTTTACCCATCTATGTTATCTTTCCCCGGTCAAGGCAATGTCTTGAAATGATTGTTGAAACTTCAGAGAACCCTTTGCTTAAAGTTCCAAAGATTGTTTTTGTTTTGGAGCTTTCCATTCTTTTCGATCATGAACAAGGAAATAGCTGAATGAGTATGACGCATTCTCTAAAGCTGTCCTGGGGTACAGAACGGATGTGATCACACACTTATCGCTCGCTTGAGTAATTCTTTAATCACACAAGAAGCTTTTGTGGTGTTTTGTTTTCTTGAAATAGTGACACGTTACCTGGCACACTTAAGCAGGTTTCATGCCCCCCCTCCCTACCCATTGGGAATACAGACCACTTGAACAAATCTGAGTGTGTGGAGTTACGCCCTGGAGTCATACTCGCCGGAGGAAAAAGGGTGAGTTCTTGGCTTTGTGGCGCCAATAACAAGTCATTGATGACGAATTGAGTCATCTGTCAGTAAAACGTAAAAACGGAGGAAGGTCTCTTATTCATATTTGCTTCTTTGGCTACCATAACTGTCTCGTTGTATGCCTTTTTTTCTTCCAAGTATATACAACTATTGCAACAACAATAAAGAGCTAACAGGCAAGTGATATTTAATTTAGAAATGGAATACTCTTTGATTTAAAACAAAAGCACAACGAACAAGATGTTTTAATTTATTTCGCTCCAAGTCAAAATTTAAGCAAAACATCTAAATAGTTTTAAATGCGCATTTAGTCCGCTGTCGCACGGAGGAATGTAGGATTACCAAAACCGGCAAAATCAAAACTGGGCAAAACTTGATTTAAAAGAACGCCCCCCCCTGTAGAATTTGCACTGCTAGATGCGTTGGCGGCATCCCATCCTGCCTCTCCCAACTTGCCGTATCCCAGTCTGCCTTACCCAATTTGCCGCATCCCGGCCTGCTGCTTTGTGTGTGTTAGTGCGTGTGTATTTGTGTTTGTGAGGCAGGGAAAGAGAGAGAGAGAGAGAGAGAGAGAGAGAGAGAGAGAGAGAGAGTGACTGAGAGAGAGAGAGAAAGAGAGAGAGAGAGAAAATAGAGAGAGAGAGGGGGAGAGAGAGAAAGAGAGAGAGAGGGGGGAGAGAGAGAAAGGGGGAGAGAGAGAGAAAGAGAGAGAGAAAGAGAGAGAGAGAGAGAGAGAGAGACACACACACATACACAGAGAAAGAGAGAGAGAGAGAGATGTCAACAAAATCAAGGAAAAGAAAAGCCTAACAAAGAATTTCAAGTGGCAGCCCAAATTTTCGACCTGTTGCCAGGCCTTCCTCAGCGGCGTTTAATTCTGCGAGACGCCAATTCATGCATCAAGTACTAAGCAACACAATACCATAGTTAATTCTGTTACGAAACACAAAGCAAATATTTCAAAGATAAAATCTACAAGACTTGACTAAAATTAATGTAAAAAATCAACAACAACAAGAAACAGAGGCGAAAACAGTATTTGACTTTCAATGTTTTTGCAGAGAACTTGTTTACGGCAATAGTGGAAACTAACATGTTTTATGAACGTGTTTATGTTTTGCAATCTTGTTTTCTGATTTATCCATCTATATATTTATTTACCTATTTTCACTTTACTTATTTAGTTCCGATCAAATGATCCGCTGCAAGAGCAGTTTGTAAATAAAATCAGCGATACAAAATGCCTCCGTTTCACTTAGATGGCGTATGGAAATAATTAATAACCTTATTTTATGATGGGTGACCTCATTGCAAATTGCTGACATTTAAAAAACGATATCAAAAATAGAGTTACTAGACGGAGCCCTTCGGGGCGTTTAGTCATGCTTGAGACATATATTCACATGTTTTGATAGAGTATGTCCTTATCTGCGACCAAAAGACAAATTGTTGCTTCAACAGTGCTTTGAGCGGATCATTAAGTATTGCACTTTCGCGTCTAATAACGTACGGTGTCTAAAATTAAATACGGCGAAGTGGTCTGAGCCTACAATGTTTAAATGTGTACACTACATTGGGTGTGCACGTTAAAGATCCCACGATTGACAAAAGGGTCTTTCCTGGCAAAATTGCTTAGGCACAGTTAATAATTGTCTACCTATACCCGTGTGACTTGGAATAATAGGCCGTGAAAGGTAAATATGCGCCGAAATGGCTGCAATCTACTGGCCGTATAAAATTTCATCTCACACGGCATCACTGCAGAGCGCCTAGAACTTTAGCCACGGAATATGCGCGATATAAGACTCATTGATTCATTGAAATGTTTGATTGCATAACTTCTAAAAACTAGTTCCATGGTCTCATCCCTCCCCCCATCTACCCCCCCCCCTCATCCCCTATTTTGTTTTAAATCTTTTTTCTTTTCTTTTCTTGCTCCTCTTACAGTATCACGGTAAATGTTCCCAAATAGATCCTAGTTACCTCAGAGGACGTTAATCCCCAAAGTCAGCCAGTCAGTCAGTCATTAAAGGCAAAAGCGAGGTAACGCACAACTGGGTCCGACCAGTAAAGCCGTCGCTGCCTGTGTGACAACCACCATAAAAATCTACCATTCAATACCTGGGTATTAAATTTAGCTACAATGGTAAATTTACTGTTGCACAGAAGAATTTGTATGACCGTGCCTCCAAGGCCATGTTTGCTTTATTACGTAAAACTAGAAAACTGTTTTTGCCTCTTGATGTCCAAATTGACCTCTTTGAAAAAACTGTGGTCCCTATTTTACTTTACGGTTCTGAAGTATGGTGCCCTTACATGTCTGATTTAGCTAACAAATTACAGATACGATTTTTTAAGATGATTTTGAAAGTTGGCAAATCAACACCAACAAACATGGTTTTGGGTGAATTAGGTCAGTTCCCTGTAAGTATTCAAGCGAAATGTCGTATGTTGAATTTTTGGTACAAACTTGCATTTTCTAATGATTCTGACAAACTTTCTTGTGTGACATATCGTTTTTTGTTTAAAATGTATGAATCTGGTGTATACAAGTCAAAATTTCTGCTTTCTGTCCATGGTGTTCTAAATGAGTTAGGCTTTAGTGATTTTTGGCACAATCAAACTAGCGATAATGTAACGGATGGTGGTTATTTTAATACTTTCAAAGCACTGATGAAAAATAGGCTACAAGACCAATTTGTCCAAACCTGGCATTCAGAAATAGATAACAATGAGTTTTATTATAATTATAGAATGTATAAAGAGAATTTTGAGTTTGAAAAGTACTTGTCTATCCTGCCGGTTAATTTAGCAAACGCTGTTTTAAAATTTAGAACACTGAATCATAAATTGCCTATACAAAAAGGTAGGACTCTTGGTGTTCCCAGACAAGACAGAATCTGTCACAAATGTTCATCAGGTGACCTTGGGGACGAGTTCCATTATATTTTTGTATGTCCTTTTTTTTACCAATTATAGAAAACAGTTGTTACGGTGCTATTATTATGCCCGCCCCAATTCAGTTAAATTCAAAGAGCTTTTTTCCACTACAAAAAAGAGTTTATTGCTAAAACTCGCAAAGTTCATGACACTTGTCATGGACTGTTTGAGAAGCGAGTAAAATTTAATTCTCTTTTAGCTTTATACTCCGATATCTGTTTTGTGTTGTTTGTAATAGTATTTTTGTCCTGATGTTAACTCACCATCCACCCCCTCCCCCCTCCCCCCATTTCCCATAGTAAAGAAATGTATGTAATCACTTTGCACTTGTAGTGTTTTATTATTATTATTATTATTATTATTATTATTATTATTATTATTATTATTACTATTTATTATTATTATTGTTGAATTGTTTCTTGTATTGTTTTTGCTCTCCCTTACCCCTCAACTCCCTTTTCTGTACATAGTCTGATTTCTTTTTGTTTTAGTTCCTTTTATTTGGTGTTGAATGAAATGTGTTTTTACTGTGTTTTTTAATTGTCCATGTACCCTCACGGGGTTTTATTGGAATAATAAAACTTGACTTGACTTGACTTGGGAAACTTTCAAGTTAAGTATTTTCAACCATCATGTGCCCACATTCAACTTTACAATCAAAGGATGTCTGTTGAGATAATCGAATGGATCAAAACTTTGAAACCTGCGCGCATATTCTAAGCCGACTAACACATAATTGTTAAGGACATCATAAAATGGTTCTCGGTGAAAACTTGACCGAGGGCCATTTTACGACGTCCTTGACTCGAGTGTGTGACGTATTCTCATATGCGCTGCTTCTTGGGCAAGGTAAAGAACACCAATACTTCAATGCCGTTCTCGAGGTACAGCTGACACGGCTTACGTAATCTGGTTTCCTGGTCATTTGTGTGAAAAATCTGTCCGACAAAGAAAACTGCCCAACGAATATAGATAACTCGGTCGAAAAAATACTACCAGCAAAATATCTAACCCCCCTCCCCCTCCCACCTCCGCCGAAGAAAGAGCACGGGATTCAATACATGATGATAGTTATTAAACACAAAGCAGTTGTAGCTAGGTTCAAGGCAATCACAAGATAGGAAAGCTTTCGAGTCATCGACAATCATTCGGAGGTGTGTTTTGGAACAAATGTTGGAGAAAAGGGTACATGTCGGCTTCTTTTACAGACACTATCTAGTCTTATGTTTCTTATTTGTTTGACCCTCTTAGGATTATGGAGTTTTATGCACTGCCTTTTATAGTTAACTAAACTTTTGTATTTGAATTAGCCCATTGCAGTTGGTGTAGGCCTTAAGCTTATTTAAATCGCTTGTCCAGTATTTAATTTAGTTCTCAATTTTTGTATGAACTCAAATGTTTAGTGTTCTTAGTATGTCTTGCTAAACTAAGTTCTATTTAATCAGAGTATGTTTGCGTGTGCTTATACTTAGTGATATTGTAAAGCGCATAGTGCTTTTCGTTATGCGCTATAGAAATCTCCTTAATAAATAAATAAATAAATAAATAAATAAATAAATAAATAAATAAACATTCAAAACTGTGTAAAATGGTCGAACTGAAGTTTTTGCACAACAAATATGACCATAACAATTATTTCTTAAACTCAAAGTACTGGACAAATTAACCCCTTCGTTGTGAAGTTACACACGCGCAATGTCGAGACAAATTCATCAAAGACATGAACGCAATCATCCATGGAAAACGCGCTGATCATGCCTGTAAGGGCTGTTTTAAAGTCACTGAATGTCTAATGTTGATTGAGGTACACCATGTATGGTAACACTTATCTCCCAATACCCCCTCGGACAGTTCTAGAACCCCTTGCAATGCTTAAAAGATAAACTCCATTTCCTCACTTCATTTTGGCAGTTCAAAACTGTCAAAAACATGATTTCACATTTTGGTCATGCTCGCAATAGTTATCTCCAATCGATGCTTCATAATATTCTGCATGTTTTAGTTCTGCAGTTGCTCATACATCTTTTATAGACATCTGAAGACGTGTGCTGCTCACATACAGATCAGCATAAATCCATTTACTACTTAGATTGTTTAGTGTCTATATGTTATTTGCTTGTCTGTCTGTCTTGTGCGTACTCCTTCTCAAACATAAACAAACTCGGACATATTCAAAGATAGTCTACATAATTATGATCCAGAGACAGCCAGCATGCCTCTTCCTTGTTCTCCGACAAAAGAAAACTTCCTTGTGGCCTATTGTGTGTTTTCGCCGGTAGGTGTCAATTGGCAGGCCAGGCACTTAATCACGCTTGACTCCCCTTCGCTTAAGCGGCAATCGTTTAGCAAGCCCCGGTGTCTGCTTCAAGAAAACCCTTCACACCCAGATTAGTGAGGGAACATCGAATAGTGACATTTTTCGATGTGATTTTCGATTTCATAAACAACAATTTTGAAAAATGATATAAAAGAGATAAATATTTTGCAAATACCGTATCTGGGTGGTCTAAATCAGGTTTCTTGTCAAACGTAAAATGCAGTATAGAAAAAACCCGTTGTGTTGGAATTTAAGACTAAATCAATTTGGGTCTACTTGTAGAAACAGTGTTAATAAATGTTCAACAAATGCTGAAAGAAACAATTGGCAGCACCCTTGAAACGCTTGGCATGTATATTAAATGTTGAATGTATATTGGTTAAGAACAAAAGTAAGGCAATTTCGTTACTTTTGATTTGGACCCTATACATCAATAGTTCTTTGAATGTTCGCCTTCTTTTATATTTACGGTACCGAGAAGCCTTCAACAGATGTATACATGTATAACTAATTCAATAAGTTTTTCGAAGCATCCTATTCTAAACTCTTACGTTAAATGTCTGACCTTTTTGTTTTTGTTTTTATTTGTTTCTGTTGGGTTTCAAACAACATTCTGTGAGATAACCTTTAAGGTCATCGCCGTAACAAGAACACTGTTCTTCCTTTTTAGGCTTTTATAGTCCATACAATATTTGCTGGCTTACACCCGTCAATTTTACGTGTATCAGTTCATGAAATATTTGCCGGCTTTTACCCATCTATGTTATCTTTCCCCGGTCAAGGCAATATCTTGAAATGATTGTTGAAACTTCAGAGAACCCTTTGCTTAAAGTTCCAAAGATTGTTTTTGTTTTGGAGCTTTCCATTCTTTTCGATCATGAACAAGGAAATAGCTGAATGAGTATGACGCATTCTCTAAAGCTGTCCTGGGGTACAGAACGGATGTGATCACACACTTATCGCTCGCTTGAGTAATTCTTTAATCACACAAGAAGCTTTTGTGGTGTTTTGTTTTCTTGAAATAGTGACACGTTACCTGGCACACTTAAGCAGGTTTCATGCCCCCCCCCCGTCCCTACCCATTGGGAATACAGACCACTTGAACAAATCTGAGTGTGTGGAGTTACGCCCTGGAGTCATACTCGCCGGAGGAAAAAGGGTGAGTTCTTGGCTTTGTGGCGCCAATAACAAGTCATTGATGACGAATTGAGTCATCTGTCAGTAAAACGTAAAAACGGAGGAAGGTCTCTTATTCATATTTGCTTCTTTGGCTACCATAACTGTCTCGTTGTATGCCTTTTTTTCTTCCAAGTATATACAACTATTGCAACAACAATAAAGAGCTAACAGGCAAGTGATATTTAATTTAGAAATGGAATACTCTTTAATTTAAAACAAAAGCACAACGAACAAGATGTTTTAATTTAATTCGCTCCAAGTCAAAATTTATGCAAAACATCTAAATAGTTTTAAATGCGCATTTAGTCCGCTGTCGCACGGAGGAATGTAGGATTACCAAAACCGGCAAAATCAAAACTGGGCAAAACTTGATTTAAAAGAACGACCCCCCCCCCCCCCCCCTGTAGAATTTGCACTGCTAGATGCGTTGGCGGCATCCCATCCTGCCTCTCCCAACTTGCCGTATCCCAGTCTGCCTTACCCAATTTGCCGCATCCCGGCCTGCTGCTTTGTGTGTGTTAGTGCGTGTGTATTTGTGTTTGTGAGGCAGGGAAAGAGAGAGAGAGAGAGAGAGAGAGAGAGAGTGACTGAGAGAGAGAGAGAAAGAGAGAGAGAGAAAATAGAGAGAGAGGGGGGAGAGAGAGAGAAAGAGAGAGAGAGAGGGGGGAGAGAGAGAAAGGGGGAGAGAGAGAGAAAGAGAGAGAGAAAGAGAGAGAGAGAGACACACACACACACATACACAGAGAAAGAGAGAGAGAGAGATGTCAACAAAATCAAGGAAAAGAAAAGCCTAACAAAGAATTTCAAGTGGCAGCCCAAATTTTCGACCTGTTGCCAGGCCTTCCTCAGCGGCGTTTAATTCTGCGAGACGCCAATTCATGCATCAAGTACTAAGCAACACAATACCATAGTTAATTCTGTTACGAAACACAAAGCAAATATTTCAAAGATAAAATCTACAAGACTTGACTAAAATTAATGTAAAAAATCAACAACAAGAAGAAACAGAGGCGAAAACAGTATTTGACTTTCAATGTTTTTGCAGAGAACTTGTTTACGGCAATAGTGGAAACTAACATGTTTTATGAACGTGTTTATGTTTTGCAATCTTGTTTTCTGATTTATCCATCTATATATTTATTTACCTATTTTCACTTTACTTATTTAGTTCCGATCAAATGATCCGCTGCAAGAGCAGTTTGTAAATAAAATCAGCGATACAAAATGCCTCCGTTTCACTTAGATGGCGTATGGAAATAATTAATAACCTTATTTTATGATGGGTGACCTCATTGCAAATTGCTGACATATAAAAAACGATATCAAAAATAGAGTTACTAGACGGAGCCCTTCGGGGCGTTTAGTCATGCTTGAGACGTATATTCACATGTTTTGATAAAGTATGTCCTTATCTGCGACCAAAAGACAAATTGTTGCTTCAACAGTGCTTTGAGCGGATCATTAAGCATTGCACTTTCGCGTCTAATAACGTACGGTGTCTAAGATTAGATACGGCGAGGTGGTCTGATCCTACAATGTTTAAATGTTTTATTGCATAACTTCTAAAAACTAGTTCCATGGTCTCATCCCTCCCCCCATCTACCCCCTCATCCCCTATTTTTAAAAAAAATCTTTTTCTTTTCTTTTCTTGCTCCTCTTACAGTATCACAGTAAATGTTCCCAAATAGATCCTAGTTACCTAAGAGGACGTTAATCCCCAAAGTCAGCCAGTCAGTCAGTCATTAAAGGCAAAAGCGAGGTAACGCACAACTGGGTCCGACCAGTAAAGCCGTCGCTGCCTGTGTGACAACCACCATAAAAATCTACCACAGCGGGAAACTTTCAAGTTAAGTATTTTCAACCGGGTGAGTACATAGACTCACTTTTGCTTCGCATGTGAGTCAAAAAAATGGGTAGCGCCGTATACTGTATGGCAGCTCGCTTTCCCCAGGGAGAAAGCAGCCCGAATTTCTGTGAGGTTACCCTCATGGACTATATAAAATCTTATCCTTATTCTTATAATTGTTAAGGACATCATAAAATGGTTCTCGGTGAAAACTTGACCGAGGGCCATTTTACGACGTCCTTGACTCGAGTGTGCGCTGCTTCCTGGGCAAGGTAAAGAACACCGAAAATACTTCAATGCCGTTCTCGAGCTACGCTGACTTTTACAAAGGGTACAGCTGACACGGCTTACGTAATCTGGTTTCCTGGTCATTTGTGGGAAAAATCTGTCCGACAAAGAAGAAGAAGAAGAAGTGCGCGCAGAGAGAGAGAGAGAGAGAGAGAGAGAGAGAGAGGGAGAGAGAGACAGACAGACAGACAGACAGACAGACAGACAGACAGACAGACAGACTTTCCGCACTCGTTAAAATGTCAGTCGATACTGGAATGAATGTTGAAACATTGTAAACCTAAAAAAAAAATAATAATAATATTAAAATTAAACATTCATACGACTTACTATCTGTGACAAGGACGCATAAGAAGTATAGCAACTAAATATTAATCCGCTTACCCATTGCTCCTCTTCGCACCTCGGCCTGTGAGTCGTCCTTTTCCTGAGTACTTGCACACAAGTTTTGCGTATGCATACTTCAGTTCGTCTGGAAAAGGCTGTTTTGAATTCTTGTTCGCAAGTTGAACAGCACGACTGTATTTGACCACGTACACCAAATCGTTCTTTCTGGAAAAGTCTGCCAGCCGTTCGGTAAGATCATTCCAACTTCTGAATGTTTTCCCCAACTGTCATGTGTGCCATTTCTCAGCGATTGATCAACGGTGTGGTTATTATGGATGTAGTAAGTGTCGAATTGTGAGAATGCACAGTTCTGTCCGCCAAGTGGTTTTAAACACTGCGCGTATTTGCACCAAGTAATAACGTGTCACATCAAAATAGTTCTTTACCTGTCAGATAGTTTAGCGCCAAAAACATGAACCAATGATAGCCCATGGATTAGAAAGTCATATGATGTTGGGGCGGGGCCAATGAACTAATGTCAACACAGTAAGTATCAACCAATGTTTGGCTCCGCCCCCACATCACGTGGACTGGGTGGCCGAGTGGTAACGCACTTGCGCTCGGAAGCGAGAGGTTGCGAGTTCGACCCTGGGTCAGGGCGTTAGCAATTTTCTCCCCCCTTTCCTAACCTAGGTGGTCGGTTCAAGTGCTAGTCTTTCGGATGAGACGAAAAACCGAGGTCCCTTCGTGTACACTACATTGGGGTGTGCACGTTAAAGATCCCACGATTGACAAAAGGGTCTTTCCTGGCAAAATTGTATAGGCATAGATAAAACAATGTCCACCAAAATACCCGTGTGACTTGGAATAATATGCCGTGAAAAGTAGGATATGCGCCGAAATGGCTGCGATCTGCTGGTCGATGTGAATGCATGATGTATTGTGTAAAAATTCCATCTCACACGGCATAAATAGATCCCTGCGCCTTGAGTCCGAGTCTGGAGATACGCGCGCGATAGAAGACTTCATATAATTTTATATAATCACGTGACCCATAAACCCATCGCCTGTAATTAGATCATACTATTACCGCTTCAGTTCTGAGACATCCTGCTTGCTGGCGCGCGCGCAGAGAAAAAATTCCCTCTTTATCTTCACTTCTGATGCTCATCCTATTGTTGTTGGCACTCGGGTTTGTTTGTTTGTTTGCTTAACGCCCAGCCGACCACGAAGGGCCATATCAGGGCGGTGCTGCTTTTGACATATAACGTGCGCCACACACAAGACAGAAGTCGCAGCACAGGCTTCATGTCTCACCCAGTCACATTATTCTGACACCTGACCAACCAGTCCTAGCACTAACCCCATAATGCCAGACGCCAGGCGGAGCAGCCACTAGATTGCCAATTTTAAAGTCTTAGGTATGACCCGGCCGGGGTTCGAACCCACGACCTCCCGATCACGGGGCGGACGCCTTACCACGAGGATTGGGACTCGGGTAACAGGGAGCGAAGGGCAAGACTGTCTTTGTCATTTGTTGGTTTGTGCAGTGCAGTTGTTTTGTCAGTTATTCTTCTCTTCATTTGTTCTATCGTCTTTCTTCTTTTTTGTGTGTGTATTATTTTTTGTGTTTTTGTGCCTGAAGAAGACCCTTAGGTCGAAACGTCGCTGTTATTCGTTCCGTGTTCGTCATTTTAACGTGAGTACATTGCTTTTTGGTCTCTACATTAAAACATGATTACATTAACGAGAGGATGGCTGTTTTCTCTCAATTTTACTTCCCTATAGGTCAGTATTACGTGTTTGCGCATGTTCTTTATATTTTTTCTTACAATGTTGTCACTTTTAAACCTTTTAACAGGTGGTCCGGAGTTTTATCATTTTTTAACGAAACTATAATTGAATTAAAGTCCATGTTTTTAATGGTCCTTCCCTTAGGAAGTCAACGTATATAAAGGAAATATTATTAATACTCCTCTTACAAGGACCTTAACATATATCTCTTATTGCCCCCCCCCTCCCGTACTCATGGAGAGTGGGTCCTGGGTCCTATCACGGTCGGGCTTGCTTGATCTTGCCCTTTTCTTTTCCTCCTCTATTTTTTTTTTATCATATTACCCCAGTCCTGTCCGAGGCCAACAATCTATGCCTGTAGGACGTTAATATATCTTGTAAGTAACTGCGCTGGCTGCAAAATTCCTCAAACGGGAGGTGATTTTAGACAGGCAAGGCACTGGTTTTCCCTTGAGACATGAGAAAATGACTTCTTTTTTTTCATTTTTCTCTGATGGATTGGCTCGCTAATTAAGAATGATAACCACAATAATTTAGAAAAAGAACAGTTTAAACTCTGATGTCATCGTAACACCCAGGGACATGTCTATACTAGTTTTACCGCGCTGGCGTCAAACAACACTTTTCATCTCAAACTCCTTACGACCAGACAAAATATATTCATGTCCTATAGGCATGTATTGTTAGCCTTTTAAGAACATGATCTGGGTTATAGGAAAAAAACCACCGAACGAACGAAAATTAAGGGGCTTAAATTAAGGTCTAAATTGCCTATTATTGGTTTATACGATAGTTAAATTTTTTTTTTTTAAATTAAACAAAAAATCGGGAGCTGGTTAAAAACAGAAGGATGACGGGAGTGGGGGTGATAAGATATTTAAAAATATCTGTTAAGATTGGATAAAATTGAGTACTTTGTATCACCTTGGTATAAGTGGCCGTCCACATACGTAATCTGGGGGGGATGGGACGATAAAATCGAGTGTTTATTTCATCCCAATGATGTTAAAAGTTATACAATCAGAGCCACATTTGGTTTACAAACAGTCAGACAGAGACTTAAAGTTTAGTGAAGAGCGGCTCTGCAGTTTCTGTCTTCTGGGTAGTGAAGAAAAACCGGCTTCGGA
>NW_027126089.1:0-15000 GCF_037325665.1 Littorina saxatilis | reverse complement strand
CCATCTTAGACCTCGTTTTCCGGAGAAATTTTAGGTTATTGCAAATGAACCCTACAAAAGCATGCATGACCACTGTGCACTCGAAACAACCAGGCTGCATATGTTGGTCAGTGTCCAAGCGGACATTATGCTCTTATCCCATGTAAGGCCCCCCCCCCAAAAAAAAAAAAAAATAGGTGTGGTTAAGGTAACATAGCAACAACAAAAAATAGGGTAGGAAGGTAGGCAATCACTTTTATTTTTTTTTTTTAACTTTTTTTTCTAATGTGTACAAATTAAACCTACTTGACAGGGAAATAAGTGTGCGACTCGAGCGCTTTCGCTTTCATTGCGTTTTCTGCACTGGTTTTTTTGTTGTTTTTTTTGTTGACAAAATGTAAAAAAAAAGTTACAGGGTCGGCCCCTAAAAATAGGGTAGGTCGGGTTACCGTTACCACACCTATTTTTTATTTTTTTTTAGGCCTAAGCACCTATCCAGATCCGTGGTGGTTGACACGACCGATTGCACAATGAGGAAGGCAACTTTGACAACCCCTCGGTCGTACGACGGATGTTGCTCACATTTTGGTATTAGTATCATATCTTCTTGTGAGGTTACCCTCACGGACATGTTGTTGCTTTCTCACTGGCAAAAGCGAGCTGCCATACAGTATGCGTATTGCCTCGGTCTCACATCTACGAATGTCACCCGACTTTAGGTAGTCGGCTGGAAGTCGGAAGAGGTCGGAGAGTTCGTGAGAATTAGCAATTTTGTTTTTGAAAAGTCGGATAGTTCGGAAGGCCCTTCAGACTGTTTTGAAATTTTCAAAACAGTCGGAAGAGCCTCCCGACTCAGACGAATAGAAATTTGTCGGGTGGTTGTCGTAAGCGTGTCGGTTTAGTCGTAAGGCTATTCTGATTAGTCGTAACGGTAGTCGGAAGACTCGTAAGGGTGGTCGGATTTGTCGGTAGCATAGTTTTGTTCGGATTAGTCGTAAGGGCAGTCTGATTTGTCGTTAGGACAGTCGTTAGCTAGTCGGTTTAGTCGTTACACTGGTCGTGAGAGTCGGCTATTGTTCGGAAGTTTTTCAGCCGGGCCTGTCGTAACTGCAGTCGGAATTGTCGTTACTGCAGTCGGAAGTGTCTGGACACATGTCGGATTTGTCGGCCCTAAAGTCGGGTGGTTGTCGTCTGCTTGTCGGCTACATGGTCGGATCAGTCGTAAGGACAGGTCGGGAGTGAAATTTGGAGCCGAATTTGCATCCGACACTTCCGACCTAGCCGACTTAACTATCCCCGACACTTCCGAAAAATGAGACCGAGGCATATACGGCGCAATCCAATGTTTCCCTGTAAACGTATTTTCATGTTTCCATGCCCTGATTATTTCGCTATGAGCTTAGGGTCATACGTGTTCACGGGGGTGTTCGGACACCGAAGATAGTCTGCACAAAGTTGACAGTGGGAAATAAATCCCTCACCGTGGGGGTCGAACTCACGCCGATAGCGACAACTACGGTTACAGAGACGTTAGACAGAGATTTCGCTGTATACTTTGAGCTCTCAAAAAGTGTAGCAATACACTCTCTCTCTTTGCATGGGAGGATAGGAAGGTCGTGGCAGAAGAAGGATGAGGGAGGGGGGTGGGGGGGGGGAGAGAGAGAGTGAGACGGGAGTGCTGAAAGGGGCAGCTAAAGTGACATTTGGATGGCACTTCTCCAGCCCACGCAACACCCGTGCCATTTGCTGGGAATGTGGTGATGGGATTAACGGCATATTTCCTGATAACTTTGCAGGGGGGTGGAGGGGTATAGAGACAGTGCATCATTCACCGTGTTCAACTCACCCTCCTATTCGTTCCACCTTCTCTTCTTCGCTATTTGTCTTATCACATTGTCTCCGTTTTCCACTTCTTGTACCCACTCTTACCTTCCTCCTCAATGTCCCCTTCTTTCATCTTGACTTTCTTCTCTCTCTCTCTCTCTCTCTCTCTCTCTCTCTCTCTCTCTCTCTCTCTCTCTCTCTCTCTCTCTCTCTCTCTCTCTCTCTCTCTGTATTTTGCATACGTTTAAATATCATGTTTTCTAATTTTTCCTGTGATTCATGTGTACCTCCCCATTGAAAGGGGCTGTAGGCCCATATTCAATTAAACTGTGTCAGTGTCAGTGTCAGTGTCTCTCTCTCTCTCTCTCTCTCTCTCTCTCTCTCTCTCTCTCTCTCTCTCTCTCTCTCTCTCGCTCGCTCTCTCTCTCTCTCTCTCTCGCGCTCTCTCTCTCACACACTCTCTCTCTCCATGTTTCTCTCTCTCTCTCTATCTCTCTCTCTCTCTCTCTCTCTCTCTCTCTCTCTCTCTCTCTCTCTCTCTCTCTCTCTCTCTCTCTCTCTCTCTCTTCTCTCCTCCTATTCTGTATAGACATGTGCAGCCAAAGTCGTCCCACTCTTCAACCACCCAACGCCATGCACTTTACTCTGTTGAAATGTGTCAGCAAAGAGTGCCAGAGAAACTCCCTCAAACTGGGAACAAAAAGTGTCAAATCATGAAGGCAAACTGGTACGGCAAAAGGCATAACTTACAAGCCACAGACAGTTGCAACACCGAACATTGACATGGCTGCGTGTGGTATTCGATCTTCTCTGACTCAATGTTGAGGATCTAATAAAAGGCTTCCCAGTATGTCTCCGGTCCCCGCACGATTGCTGTGACAAGCCAGAGACCACCATGTGATTTTGGCAGCTGTGTACGAGACAATAGGTCCGGAGACTGAAGCTGCGACTTCAACCTGGAATCTTAACTGAAAGCACTGACAGTGCCAACACATATACGCGCATCTACACAGCTGTTTGAGGTAGTCGTTCTGCTCTTACTCAGTGTTGAGGGCCTGAAAGGCTCCCGAGTATGTCCCAAGTCGATCTATTGCTCTTGCAAAATGTGTGATAGTGCGTATTGGTGAGTGTGTACAAGAGAAGTTCGTCTCAAGATTTGCTCAAAGATTTTCTACTGCTACGCTAGCAGTAGAAGAGCGTAGGAGTACGTAGAAGATCTTTGATTTGCTGAGGCTGGATCTGCGACAGAATCACGGAGGACACAGTTGCAACACCTATCATCATTCTCTGTACACAAGCTTCGGTATTCGATCTTCTCACTCAATGTTGAGGATCGAAAAGGCTTTCAAGCAGATCTGCATTCCTTCAGCGAGTAGAAAACAGTATTAGAGATATGCAGTTGTGTGTGCTTGAGAGCGTTCGTCTTAACACTGGCGGAGGTGGTGGGGATTACAAGTGACCTTTGTACGACAGACTGAGGTGATAAAAATGAGGAGGTTCAGCGCCTATCCTGCTTCTGGGACAAAGCAGATTTTCTCGCGACCTTTGCACGTGCAGTGTGAGTAGACCAGGAAGACTTGCACTGCACTTGGGTCTGTCACTGGAGCCCAGACGATTTTACCTGAGGCTCATGGAATCTGATGGTGAATAAACAACGATCGGTAGCTGGTGTCGAAGGAAATTGGTGACCCTTTTAGGAGCCATTGGTGATCTGGTTCGTACGATCTACGTCGCGAGGAAAGCGCTGACCCTTTTCACTATCAGTGGTCATCTGAGTCGGGACGGACACCGGTCAGCTTTTAGTGCAGACAGAGAGACAGTATCCATGTCCCGTGCGGTGCCACCACTGTGGCACGTAGAACTGAGACCTCGGCCACTCTGCCGTAAGTGCAGGTGGATGATTACAGTACCTAAACTCCCACACACCTGGATAGCGCTACTCTTGTTGCTTCTAGCTTTCCCACTGGGAGGAAGCGACCCAAATTTCCCAGCAATGGGATAATTAAGGAAACGAAATGAAACAAGTCGCGTACGGCGAAATTACTACATTTAGTCAAGCTGTGGAACTCACAGAATGAAACTGAACGCACTGCATTTTTTCACAATGACCGTAGTCCGCCTCTAGTGCAAAAGGCAGTAAAAGTGACGGCCTGTTTAGCACGGTAGCGGTTGCGCTGTGCTGCATAGCACGCTTTACTGTACCTCTCTCCGTTTTAACTTTCTGAGCCTGTTTTTAATCCAAACATATCATATCTATATGTTTTTAGGATCAGGAACCGACAAGGTATAAGATGAAATTGTTTTTAAAACGATTTCGGACATTTTATTTTAATCATAATTTTTATATTTTTAATTTTCAGAGCTTGTTTTTAATCCGAATATAACATATTTATATGTTTTTGGAATCAGAACATGATGAAAAATAAAATAAAAATAATGTTGGATCGTTTTATAAAAAAAATAATTTTAATTACAATTTTCAGATTTTTAATGACCAAAGTCATCAATTAATTTTTAAGCCTCCATGCTGAAATGCAATACCGAAGTCCGGCCTTCGTCGAAGATTGCTTGGCCAAAATTTCAATCAATTTGATTGAAAAATGAAGGTGTGACAGTGCCGACTCAACTTTTACAAAAAGCCGGATATGACGTCATAAAAGACATTTTTATCGAAAAAAAGAAAAAAGGTCTGGGGATATCATACCCAGGAACTCTCATGTAAAATTTCATAAAGATCGGTCCAGTAGTTTACTCTGAATCGCTCTACACACACACACGCACAGACACACACACACACACACACACACACACACACACACACACACACACAGACACACAAACACCACGACCCTCGTCTCGATTCCCCCTCTATGTTAAAACATTTAGTCAAAACTTGACTAAATGTAAAAATGAAGATCAACACAACCACACTAAGCAAGATGGTACAAACTAATGCTTGCTCCAGACCACGAGTTGACATTCACTGTACGATTCAGTGGATTGCAGACGAAGCAGCATAACGTAATGACATTTTGTGTGGCGGCCAACTGCGGTGATTTACTCATTTCTGACAGCCGTCACTACAACGACCGGAAAGAGAATGGGATGTCTAGCTCGACCTCATTTCTGCCTGTAATTTGCGGCTGGAATAATTGTGTCGGTTACGGCTTATCACCAAGCTAGTGTGATGCTTCAGAGTCAATTGGTAGTTTTGTGTCTGGTGGGTGGTGCATTAGAATGGAACGAAGAAAGAAAGAAGGAAGGAATATGGAAAGAAAGAAAGAAAGTGCCATTTGAGAAGTGGGATAAGAGTATGATGGAATACTTACCTGAATGTATCTTTCGGACAAAGTTTTATTAAACAGTGGATTTTGGTATGTCAGTGGTGACACAGTACATGATCGGTTGGTGCTAGAACGAAAGAAAGAAGGAAAGAAAAAAGCAAAGAATAACAAAGTGATAGGCTGAGTTGAGAAGGAGGATAAGAGTATGATGGAATACTTACCTGAATCTATCTTCAGGACATCGACAAAGTGTTATCAAACAGTGAACGTTGGCATGTCAGTGCCGGATGACACGGTGCAGAGGACGGTTCAAGGTTCAAGTGAGACAAAATCCGTTGACGGACAAGGTAACTGCTTTAAACGTCAATACTGATGTGGACGGTAATATCTTAATCTATCTTGTAGAATGAATCTTGACAGAAACTGGTGTTCTTACAAAGGTGTAAATGCTATGGCTAACTCCGTGATAGAGCCATGTGGATTCTGAGACTGTGGAACATTGTGGTCTTCTTCTTATTATTATTCTCCTGCGTTCCCGTGACGAACCACTTGTCCCGTGTAGAAGACCTGAAGATGATCATGGGTCTTACTTAGTCGCTTTTTCTGACGCCCAGTGGTTTTGATTTACCAACATCTTTCTTTCTTTTCTTTATTTGGTGTTTAACGTCGTTTTCAACCACAAAGGTTATATCGCGACGGATTTACCAACATATCGTACACTTTCAATGGAATACGACTTAGCTTGTGACCTCCAACAAATCATTGATTGGTTGTGCTTGTTCAAAGCTTGAACGACCGCTTCAATCTATCAGAACGACACATACCTAGCATCAGAAGAAATGTCTTCCACAATGTTTGTCTGAAACTGTATCTCTGTGCCTGGTATACGGATAACTCCGTCCGTGATTCCGGTGTAAGGGCAAATGTGTGACCCTTCAAAGTCAGTCGATCATTGCGGCCGAAGTTGTAATGTTCGCAGGTGTAGCTCAAGAGCACAAGGGGAGGTAACACGGGAACAGGAACAAGGAGGGAGAAAGGGGAGACTGAACAAAGCTTACTCGCTACGTGCACAAGGCAGAGCTTTGCCAGGTATGTGCATGATTTCCGGCAACCTTTGCAAAGTTTGTCTTGTGGCTGTTATTTCGGTTCTCGTCAATGAGGTCTGAGAATTCAGTCAGTCACGCACCTGCGAGATTGTGTAAGGCACTGAGCGCTGAGAGGTGAGGCGGTGCAGTATCTGAAATGCGTTCACACTTGGTCTTGGCAAGGGCATATATACAGAAGACAAAGGTTGACGGTTAGATCAAGTTGAGAGACACGGGACGTGTAGACGGACAGAAAGATGGACACAGACAGCCTGGAATTGAGACAGACAGGTTGACCAACAGGCAGACAGGCAATTTAAGACGTGTGTAGCTGTAGCAAATGTTGTGATGTCGTGCATTGGCATACAGACGTATATCTAATGATATTACCCAATATTGACGGACTGTGTGATGATATCTTCTGCTATGGTCTGTTGAGACAGTGATATCAAAATTGAAACCGGAGGTCGAGATTTTGATATCACTGTCGAAACAGACCAATAGCAGAAGATATCATCACAGAGTCAGTCAATGTTAGATATAATTGCTAATTCTCTGGACATTTTGTATTTACTGTTAAGATATTAAAAAAATATTTGTCTCAGTTTTGGCTGTTCCATATCCCTCCCTCTGATTATTATTTCTTATTGTTCACCCTTTTCTTGTACTTTTCAGTTTTTCAAAATGTCTTTTCTTTCAAAAAGTCTTTAGTCACTTGCTCAACTAAATTCTGGGATAATTACATTTTCATATATATTTGTTTGTTTTTAAATTTAGGTGTTTTTGTTTTTGAAGTGGGGAAGCAATAAAGAGGTCGTCGATATCAAAACTGATATCGACGGAAATGTCGTCGATATCACTTTTGCACTGAGCTTAGTTTTGCCCAATTGACCAATGGAAATCCACGTAACATATGAAATAGCAATATATGTTTTTAACAAAACATGAGATGATGACATTTGCAGAGAAACACATAGGCATGGACACTGCAGGCTCAGAAAGACACTCGCGGGCAATTTTACTCCGCGACACACACACACACACACACACAGCACACACACACACACACACACACACACAGCACACACAACACACACACACACACACACACAGCACACACACACACACACACAGCACACAGCACACACACGCGCGCGCGCTTGAACACACACACACACACACACACACACGTACACACACACACACACACACACACACATTACATCAACCACTCCACACACTCTGACAAAAACGTACTCCTCATGAGCAACCAATCCGCACACGCCGAAATTTTTTCTTCTCAGTTGCCATGGCATCATCTCACCAAAGCGTTTTCTTGACCTTGAAATAGACACTCCAGGGGCAAAAGATACAGAAGTGTTCTAAATTTAAACCACATTAGTCAGCATGAGAGTTGCTGGCACAAGAAAATCTTTCTTGTTCTGCTCTACAAATCGCACACGAAAAATGTTCGCTTGCAAGCAAAATGACAGGAGATAACACGTTGTCCTAAATGTCTTCCAGATTTCTTGTATTTAGTGCAGATGGCTAGGAAGAAATTTAGCAGGTAACACGTAAAACATGTGCAGCTGTACAGATACGAGTACTTCTGTCTGGCGTCACTGTTATCTATATAAGTGTAGTGGAGGAGTGGAAGGTAGTAAAATCGAAGCCCAAATCCAAGCGTCTTGTTTCAACTTTTTACATTTTAGTCAAGTTTTGACTAAATGTTTTAGCATAGTCATAGAGGGGGAATCGAGACGAGGGTCGTGGTGTATATATATATGTGTGTGTGTGTGTGTGTGTGTGTGTGTGTATGTGTGTGTGTGTGTGTGTCTGTGTGTGTCTGTGCGTGTGTGTGTTTAGAGCGATTCAGACCAAACTACTGGACCGATCTTTATGAAATTTGACATGAGAGTTTCTGGGAATGATATCCCCGGATGTTTTTTTCTTTTTTTCGATAAATACCTTTGATGACGTCATATCCGGCTTTTTGTAAAAGTTGAGGCGGCACTGTCACACCCTCATTTTTCAATCAAATTGATTGAAATTTTGGCCAAGCAATCTTCGACGAAGGCCGGACTTCGGTATTGCATTTCAGTTTGGTGGCTTAGAAATTAATTAATGACTTTGGTCATTAAAAATCTGAAAATTGTAAAAAAAATATTTTGTTTATAAAACGATCCAAATTTACGTTCATCTTATTCTTCGTCATTTTCTGATTCCAAAAACATATAAATATGTTATATTTAGATTAAAAACAAGCTCTGAAAAATAAAAAAAATAAAAATTATGATCAAAATTAAATTTTTGAAATCAATTTAAAAATAATTTCATCTTATTCCTTGTCGGTTCCTGATTCTAAAAACATATAGATATGATATGTTTGGATTAAAAACACGCGCAGAATGTTAAAACGAAGAGAGGTACAGTAAAGCGTGCTATGCAGCACAGCGCAACCGCTACCGCGCCAAATAGGCTCTTCACTTTCACTGCCTTTTGCACTAGCGGCGGACTACGTTCAATTTTATTCTGTGAGTTCCACAGCTTGACTAAATGTAGTAATTTCGCCTTACGCGACTTGTTATTTGTTGTAACCGGAAACACTACAAGCAACAGTAGAGGCCGAAGGCAAAATCCGTAGACGAGAATCAACTGTAGTGTCGTGTTCAGCTGCTAGGAGCGAATGAATGAATATGCTGAAACTGAAATGGGGGTCCTTAACGTCCTCACAGGAAATTTTTCTTTTAGGGACATGAGTTTGTGATACGCTAAAAGATGATTATGCCGGTGTTCGGCCTATACTTATAGCCCAGGCGCGGACTGCATCGAAAGCACCGTCCAGCGAGGATGAAAATCGGCCTAAATACGGCCAGAAACACGGAATTTGTGTTTCTTGCACATGCTTTACCCTACGTTATTTAAACAAATACATAACCAATCCTAACAAACAATGCATCACATTAAAGCTACGACCTTTAGCTTTCCATTGCAATAGATAACATTTCGGAAAAACTTATATCTATTTAGTAGGATACAAAAACAATGGTCCCAGTGAAGGCACTGAACCAACTTCAGTGCAGAAAATTGCAATACTCTCTAAACTGGGATAATGGACAAATTCATAAATCATACAAATAAAAAGAAGAACCCCAGACAAACATTATGATATGCGTAACATGGGGGACAATTATACAGTGACTTAGTACGAAGCGGCAAAGTTCAAAAGTAAAATAATGGAATCGGCTTATATTAATTATTCCGGCGCGAGTACCTGTGTGCATGAATTAGGAATCTTCGCAGAGAAACCAAGCATCACTCATTACAACCAAATCCTTATAAACAAACTAAAATCATATGCAACATAGGTACGGGATATGTAATAGTGACACAAAAATGACAAAACAATGGTGATTGTGGTGAACCGCCACGCTGTCTGTCTCTGTCTCGCGATTCACCCCGGCGAAGCCGGGTATTCCTCTAGTACATACATACACACACAATTATCACACACATACACACACACACAAACACACACACACACACACACACACACACACACACACACACACACACACACACACACACACACACGTATAAGCCATCTTATTCTTAATTGTTCTTATTTGCTGATAATCAATAATGATAACTGTTAGTATTGTCAACTTCTGTACATTCGCTTAAGAGCTTAACAATGTATTTCTGTATGTCAATAGTTCTGTAGTTACCTCACGAAAACACGTATTTAAAGTTAAATGATATACCTTAAAGTATTTATAATTATTTCAACATAAATGGTATATTTACGTTCAGATGTTAAAGTGCGCTGCTTGAACGCATGAAGAGATCAGGAATATCCTGGGCTGTCTGTGTTACTAGTCTTGATATATTGAAAAGTATGAATGCAAATTGCACTTCACAAGCCCAACATACGTTCGCGTCGGACAGACGTCTTAAGTTTAATCTCACTACTGGTACAGGAACATGGTGGCACTGGTTTGTTATAAAGTCTGACGGTCAAAAAAACAAAAAAACAACAAACAAAACAAACAATACATCACTTTAAAACTACGACCTTTAGCTTTCCATTGTAATAGATAACGTTTCGGAAAAACGTATATTTATTTTGTGCGATACAAAAACAATGGTCCCAGTGAAGGCACTGAACCAACTTCAGTGCAGAAAATTACAAAACTCTCTAAACTGAGATAATGGACAAATTCATGAATCATACAAATAAAAAGAAGAACCCCAGACAAACATTATGATATGCGTAACATGGGGGACAATTATACAGTGACTTAGTACGAAGCGGCAAAGTTCAAAAGTAAAATAATGGAATCGGCTTATATTAATTATTCCGGCGCGAGTACCTGTGTGCATGAATTAGGAATCTTCGCAGAGAAACCAAGCATCACTCATTACAACCAAATCCTTATAAACAAACTAAAATCATATGCAACATAGGTACGGGATATGTAATAGTGACACAAAAATGACAAAACAATGATTGAAAAGACAAAGATGAGTTTGTGAGAATCAATTTCTCTCAACGATACGTACATGAACACCGGTCAAAGTCAAAGTGACGCTTCGGTCAGTTGGAAGCATTATCGTCAGTAACACAATAATATGCAGCCATCCAGCCTAATCATTGACTTCTATGCAAACCTAAATATGATTAGGACAATATCAAAGATAAAAGGGACTTTGAAAGATAGAAGTTAGGTAGATATATATAGAGAGGTATTTTATTAGAATTTGCGCCAGCAAGGTGCGCGCGCATCATCGTATCGTCTGCTATGGGGTGGGTGATCCCTTTGTACTGTACACAAGAAAATTGGTTGATTAAAATCAACATGGCCGAAGCAATGTTTTCATAAAAGAAGCTGTTTTGTACGGGCACATGTTGAATTTGGGTTACATGTGTTGCAGAGTATTTGAAAATCCGTAAGCATAAAAACATGCCAGGAAGAGTGATAGGTCCCTGTTGTGAATATAGTCAAGTGGATAAATTGATTACTTATGTATCACACTAGGTTTGCTGTTACAGCAGTCCCTCTCATGAACGGACATCCTTGGACCAGTGCAAACCTGTCCGTACATTGCAGGTGGCCGGTCACGGGAAAGCCCCCCCCCCCCCCCCCCCATCATGCACACATACTCAGGCACACTGACGGACTGAGTGAGTCTTTGCTACTGGTGAACGAGCTCTACTTGTCCTAAAACAATAAGGTCAAACTACTACAACTTATAACTGAAAGGAACAAAAACTGTCCTGTGAAAATGACGTTAAATCAACGGTGTCAGAAAAAGAGAGATAAAAGAAATCCTCACATTCCTGAGGATACAGGCACCCCATGAAAGCAGCCACGAACATACTCACAGAGGCACACATGCTTGTGCAGATACTTTGCACAAATTGAATTGAAAACCTGCATATGTGGTAATTTTTTTTTTGTGTGTGGCTTTATTGAATACTTCAGGCAGTGACTTTTCCCTGTCCAGTTTTCTCTTTTGACTCTCTTACCCCTCGATCGCTTACCCACCCCCCACCCCTTTACCCTCTACTCCCTTTACCCAGCCCCGACAGCACAAGGCAGAGTACACATTTTCTAAAAGTAAGACTACTCCTCTTCAATTATATCCAGAGATCTTCCAGCTGTCTCCACCATAAGCCAAGTGGTCGAGTCTTATACCCCCTTTCCACACAACCGTTCTAGGTCCCGTTCCCGTACCGACCAAGGAACGGTGCGGGCACGGGAGGGATCGGGACAGAACCGCAATGAACGTAACTGATCGTTAACGGAACTGCTTTGAACGGTAGGGTCGGTAGGGACGGCTGAGTTTGGGCTGCATGTTGAAATTTGTAGCCGTTCCCCTCCCGATCGGAATGAACGGTAACGGAACCTCAACCCATCGGTAACGGAACGCTTGGATCGTTAACGAAACTTAAAACAACGGAAACACAACGGTACGTAGCGCTCTCACACACTGAGTTGTCATACCCGCATTCCAAACATCCGTTCTAGGTCCCGTTCCCTTAATAATAATAATGATAATGATAATAATAATGGAAATTTATAGAGCGCTTACCTAAAAGCTCCAAGCGCTTTACAATGACATTATTATACACATGTACAAAACCAAATTGTACAAAACCAAATTGTACCTCACCGACCAAGGACGGCTGCCACTATGGTCAGACGCTGCTGAAAGATGCCAAAAAACGGCCGTTTGTGCAGCGTTCCATTGTTGTGGCAGCAGTCCTTGGTTGGTACGGGAACGGGACAAAGAACGGTTGTGTGGAATAGGGGTATAACTTTTGACACCGACAAACTGAAGAATGAACAGATCTATGAGGTAACCGTCTCAATGGTCCAGGCTCAGGATGGCCTGGGGTGATTGTAGCTTCCCTTCTTCGTGTCCAATAGACAAGGACAATAAATAGTAGAGCATAGTGCAATTTCATGTTGGCATCTTCTCCACTGAAAGCAATAACCCAAAGATTGAAGACTAAAGTGCTTAACCCACTTCTGACCCAAAACACCCCCCTCCTGCTGGGTACACGTGCACTCAACTTAACCTCTGTTTTGACCTGTGTGCCAGGAGTCGGATGAGAGAGAGAGAGAGAGAGAGAGAGAGAGAGAGAGAGCGAGAGAGAGAGAGAGAAAGAGAGAGAGAGACACACACACACAGAGACAGAGACAGACATAGAAAGACAGAAACGGAGAGACTCACAGGGAGACACTACAAAGACATACATACATACAGAGAGAGAGAGAGAGAGAGAGAGAGAGAGAGAGAGAGAGAGAGAGAGAGAGAGAGAGAGAGAGAGAGAGAGAGAGAGAGAGAGAGAGAGAGAGAGAGAAAACTGTATCTGATCTCGTGAGAACGGTAACAAAACGAGACATGTCAGCTCTCCGAACGCATTGCAATAGATGACCGCTCCTGCGGCCATCGACAAGGCTGTTTCGCTATGCGATGATTAGAGTGTTTAGGGTAGCGACGTGCACTTGGCTACATAATTATAAGTTGTTTTCTTTTCTTTTACAATTTCAGATGTTTTTGTTACAAATTACAGATTAGTGTGTGTGTGTGTGTGTGTGTGTGTGTGTGTGTGTTTGTGTGTGTGTGTGTGTGTGTGTGTGTGTGTGTGTGTGTGTGTTGGTGTGTGTGCCAGTGTGTGGTGTGTGCCAGTGTGTGTGTGTGTGTCTGTTGGTGTGTGTTTGTGTGTGTGTGTTGGTGTGTGTGTGTGTGGTGTGTGGTGTGTGTGTGTGTGTGTGGTGTGTGTGTGTGTGTCTAATTAGACATTTAACCTCTATCAAATCCTGGAGACTGAACATTTTCGAATTCAGGATGTAGTTATTTAAAACCAAAGTCATGTCATCATTTCTGCCATAAGCAAAGATGCTCATCTGTATTGACTTTTCTTCCTCGTTCATGGGCTGAAACTCTCACGTTCACTTATGTTTTTGCACGAGTGAAGTTTTACGTGTGTGACCCCTTTTACCCCGCCATTCAGGCAGCCATACGCCGCTTTCGTGGGAAGCTAGCTGGGTATTTTCGTGTTTCTATAACCCACCGAACCCGACATGGATTTCATGATCTTTTCCGTGCGCACTTGGTCTTGTGATTGCGTGTACACACGAAGGGCGATAAAGCATCAGCAGGTCTACACATAAGTTGACCTGGGAGATCGAAATAATCTCCACCTTATCCACTCGGCCACTGCGCCCGTCCGTTTGTATTGATTCAATCACGCAAAAGAAATTCATCTCAGTAATCACATGCATGTCCGTACTCATACGCACACCGTAAAAAATCTCCCTTCTTCTTTACCTACAAGTGATGAACACCACGTGCTCTGATCAGGGGGGCGTGGAGCGCTTAGTCTGATAGTCTTACACACAACACGGCGGTGTAAGTCCAAGATAAACAGATAACGGAGCCGCGGTTTCCTCAGCCAGAAACACTGCAACTCAGGCTTAGAAGATGGGTTAGCAGAACTGTGCCAGGGCGATAATGGAACCAGCATACATACACATGCCTCAGTTATACATGTAGCCGCCTGCTTCAGGCTATGAGGAATAATTAACTGCCGAGTCTGTTCGGAATTGAGTACGCTTCTTTATTACCTTCAGGGCTAGGGCTTAGTCGAGTTGGAAACATTCCTCGGGGCTCTATTTTTAGAGGGGTGCTATTTTTAGGCCTGCACCGCCGCTTCTGACGGCGGGAAGACGGTCGGCCATTTTGACAAGCCGCGGGAATTTCTATCAATGTTGCCAATTTGCATTGATCCCTTTGATGAGCGCGGCGCTTCAGTTGCGCTCCCTCGTCAAAGCAAGACGAAGGCGCGCATCCATCACCCTCCCTCGTTAAGTGATGAACAGGTTTACGAACTTGTACCCACTTAACTTTTTAATTCCAGCCATATGCGCGCACTCTGCGAAAAGGGAATAATAACAAAAATGCCAGGGTAGTCTCTCTTGAATCCACGACCGCGCAAATCTCGCGAGCTTTGAGTGATGACGCAGTGAGAACTGACGTCAGGGGTTTGGTTTCGCCCGGGAGTTCCTGCGGCGCATACCGACCCGTTCCGGCTTTTGAAGATCAAGTGGGCAGGGTTTTGATTAATGATAATGATGACCTGGGGCCTCGATAGAGACATTAATAGGGGCACGCATTCCGGCTCCTAGTGTACGTCCTTACTGACTCGCTGACTCATCATTATCGTTTGTGATAGACTTGTGATACAAGTTCTGGAGTTGCGTAATGTATGAGGTTGTGTGTTTGGGGTGGGTGGTTGAGTGAGGGGGGTGTCGGGG
>NW_027126088.1:35000-47826 GCF_037325665.1 Littorina saxatilis | reverse complement strand
GCTCTCTCTCTCTCTCTCTCTCTCTGCTATGCCACAGGACAGACTCCCTCGTAAAGCGTATCTTATGTCATGTGCTCTGTGTGACTCTGGTAAAAAATCTTGGTCTTTCTATTTAAAGAACATTCTATGCGAGAATGGCTGTAATGAAGCATGGCAGCAACAAAGCGTTGGTGACATTGGTAATTTTCTTAGAACACTAAGAGAAAGACTCATTAATCGCTTTAAAGCAGATTGGGATAATGATATCCAGACGAGAGAGAGATACGTGTTCTATGCCAAGTTTAAAAGATCGTTTAAGATTGAGAATTATGTGGATTGTAGCCAGTTACGTTGCTTTAAAATTGCTTATGTCCAATTCAGATTTGGTATATCACCTATAAACTGTCACAGGATGAGGTACAAACGCGGTGTAACCCCTCAACAGTTATTATGTCCAGTATGTAAGACTGAAAACGAAGACGAAGAACATGTTTTATTGAACTGTACTGCATATGACGAGTTCAGAAGAGAGCTTTCTGTTTTTGCAGCCAATGACGATGTGGCAGCAATTATGAGTGCGGATGATGATAAGAATGTCATGGATGTGTCGAACTTTCTGTATAAAGTGTTCAAGAAAAGATCTCAATACATTAGTTAAGATGATCACCATTCAATCCTAAAAACACGGTATTTCACGTGTGGCATGTTTGTCTGCCTGTTCTGTTGTTTTGTTTTTCACTGTTTTATTGTTGTCTTTATTCGGCTCCACTGTGGACACATGTACTACGCTGAATTTCCCTCCCCCCCCATTTCCCCATTGAAATGAGCCTTGTGTTTATTCAATAAATGTTCAGAGTTCAGAGTTCAGAGTTCTCTCTCTCTCTCTCTCTCTCTCTCTCTCTCTCTCTCTCTCTCTCTCTCTCTCTCTCTCTCTCTCTCTCTCTCCGTGGATCTCCCTCTGACACATATGTTACAATTGCATGTTGGAGCGCATTGATTTATTACCCCCTTCCCAGTAATTCCGGTGACGACAGTTGGTATCAAGGAGTAATGTCTCTGATGATTAGATTGCCGTGTGCTAAACAAAAACCTATCCATCTTATTTAACTTGATTTCCCGCCTTCCATCCTCCTGTAAACGTCTATCAAGCAATTATGCTATCCGTTTACGTTGTTGTAACAAGAAAACACTCAATGATGACGATAGAGGCCGGGCTGAAAGAGTGCAAACTGTTCAGGATCCACAAATGTTCGACCACGGCAGAGAATCAGCTATTTTCTTTGCAAGTAATATTCTTTTTTTTTCTGTAGGTTAATCTTCATTTCGCTGTTTCATGCAGTAGGTCCAAGGAGCACATTACAATTTGTATAGACAATGGTGTGAATGTTTCGTTTTTGTGCGGTATCTGCACTCTAAACGCAAGTACGTGTTCAACATTTTAAAAAAAAAACCCATTGTAACCAGTTTTGACCATAGTGTGACATACAATACACTTCTACTAGCATAAGTAGCATACACGCTAAGGACTAGTTTCATTTGATAACTAGTGCTTACCCGCTGTGCTAAATGTGTCCACTGTTTTCTAAACTCGTTTCAGAAAGTGTGTTCAAAAGTGAAACATTTCTTCTTCTTCTTCTTCAGCGTTCCAGAATGTTCTGGTTACGTGTGAGCTCGTTTGCCCATTTGGGTTCCCCAAACTATACTCTGAGAGCATAGTCAGCTGCACTGCGCTTTTGTTGAGTAGGCATGCTGGGTATTTTCGTGTTTCCATAACCCACCGAACTCCGACATGGATTACAGGATCTTTTCCGTGCGCACTTGGTCTTGTGCTTGCGTGTACACACGAAGGGGGTTAAGTCACTAGCAGGTCTGCACATAAGTTGACCTGGGAGATCGGACAAATCTCCACTCTTAACCCACCAGGCGGCAGCGACCGGGGTTCGAACTCACGACCTCCCGATTAGGAGGCCGACGTCTTACCACCACACCACTGCGCCCGTCGACACACTTCAATTTCGAGTGTTCTCAAGAAGTTTTGTTCAACATTTTACACATGATTTAAAATATTAGTGTGCGGGGGAGGTGGGAGGGAGTATATGCATCGAGGTAGAAATGTTCTCCAATCCCTTGTTTTCAGGTGGCGTCATCGAACCGGAAACCATCGCAGCGGCCATTTTCCTTCCCACTCTGGGATTGTCAAGGCGTGCGCTGTGACGCGCTACTCCTACACCACGTGAATGAAAACAACAGATTCTCCATCCAAGCGTATCACCGAGCAAGCAAGACAAATCGTCTGTTCCTTGCTTTGTCGAGCGTAGCTTAGTAACGGTGCAGGAGCGCGACTTCGCAAACATTGCACAAACTAAAGAAATTGCCTACGACGTGGTTATAGTGGATGGTGACACGGAGGTTCCAGAAGCAAACAGAAAAAATGGGGTTTGCTCCACTGGAGGTTGAATGTATCACGAGCTATAATATTATTAATATCTTTCAAGTTTAACGTCATCCTGAAGAAAATTGGCTTATTTGAGGACACGCGTTGGCAATAATAATGCTGAGGACAGGGTCTTATATTTCAGCTCGAACGACTGAACCCAATTTGGTTGTCTTTTCGACTCGTCCGGTTCGTCCGGCTTGTCTTAATTTTGTCAATGAATTCAGATGCGAGGGACATTTTCATGCATGTATGTGTGTGTTTGTGTTTTTCAAGCTTTGAAGTGTTCGTTGTGGGCTTGGGGTTTTCATCGTGCACATGTGTGTACACAGAGGGAGTTTTGGACATCGACGAGATTCTGCACAAAGTTGACTCTCAGGAAAAATTCTCTCGCCGAATCTGATTTCGAGCCGACACCAATAATGACGAACTGGTTCCAAAGTCAACGCGGTACCGGCCGATCTACGGACCCGACCTATTACGAGCTATAACAGGATAATGCCTTTTGTATTTTTTTATTTATTTACGAGGATTTATATCGCGCACGTATCTCACCACACAAGGCGACTCAAGGCGCATGTTACCTATTAATGCCGTGTGAGATGGAATTTTTTACACAATATATCACGCATTCACATCGGCCAGTAGATCGACTGCCTTTAGGCGCTGCATCCATCTTTCACGGCCTATTATTCCAGGTCACACGGGTGGACATTTTTATCTACGCATATACAATTTTGCCAGGAAAGACCCTTTTGTCAATCGTGGGATCTTTAACGTGCACACCCCAATGTAGTGTACACGAAGGGACCTCGGTTTTTCGTCTCATCCGAAAGACTAGCACTTGAACCCACCACCTAGGTTAGGAAAGGGGGGAGAAAATAGCGGCCTGACCCAGGGTCGAACACGCAACCTCTCGATTCCGAGCGCAAGTGCGTTACCACTCGGCCACCCAGTCCCTTGTAAATTCTAACATGTGAGGGCAGGAAGGGGTAGGGGGACCTGGTGGGCAAAGGAGGGGTTCCTCCTCGTGCAAGACGATCTGCGTGCAGTGTGTAAGCTGAATACAGTCCTACGTTTACGTTTTCCTAAAAATTAACATTTAACGAGACACTCTTCGTAAAGTAATTCATATAGACAGAATATGTGACCCTCCACCACGGAATGAGTCACAATGTCACCTTTGCATGATTTTCATATTTTTACATTTTCCTAAATAGTGTTTTATGCTCTATCCTGTGGTGAAACCCGTTTTAGATGTAACCGAGTGCCGTAACACTACGATCACCTCGGGAGGCGAAGTGCAATCAAACAGGATTGAAAATGTTAGGGCCAATTTCTTAGCCCTATAAAAGCTATTATGCAAACCCGAAGGTTTCCATGAACATACAGACAATCGGAAACCACCAGACCCCATCACAAACAGAATTCCACAATCCACCGGTGTTGACTTAAAGGCCAACAACTCGGGTGCAGAGTCTGCTGTGAAAGGAGCGGTAGCCTCCCCTGTCACAATCGCCCCCGTTTGAATGAACTTCGTCCCGAAGTTCCGAACCGGGGGACCACTGTCCATCCCAAGTTCGCAGAATGGGAACAGCACGAAAATGTTCAGTGGTCATATTATGCCATTACCTGAACATATCATGCCGAGTCCCATCCTGCTCGCAGCGCCAGATGTAACCGAGTGCCGTAACACTACGATCACCTCGGGAGGCGAAGTGCAATCAAACAGGATTGAAAATGTTAGGGCCAATTTCTTAGCCCTATAAAAACTGTTATGCAAACTCGAAGGTTTCCATGAACATACAGACAATCGGAAACCACCAGACCCCATCACAAACAGAATTCCACAATCCACCGGTGTTGACTTAAAGGCCAACAACTCGGGTGCAGAGTCTGCTGTGAAAGGAGCGGTAGCCTCCCCTGTCACATAGAAAAGAGCGAAAACTGTTTGAGTTATAAGCCTGTGACTAAGGTGACCCTCACACTGTTACCAGACACTCCCCGGACTTACATTAAGCCTTACGCAGAACCGCGCGAGGTGACATGCGACTCATTTCGTGGTGGAGGGTCACATATATTGCCATATCTCCCATGCTCACCACCCCCCTCCCCCCCCCCCCCCTCCCGTCTCGTACCTTCCCCCTTCCCTTTGTTCATTCCATGACTTTTGATGACATCCATTCCGGAGTTTACTTCACGCTAATGGCATCATTCGCTGCTTTTAAAAACAAATGAAAACTACCGCACATCGCAAATGTTGATAAATATGGCCACCAAACAAACAACCCCCGGCAGTGATAATGGTATCTGCCACCAGGGTCTATGAACGTTAAATAACTTGTTTGCCTGCTGTCGCGCGCCGACTCCCCTTTGGCTTTATGAAAAAAACCAGAACAATCATAAACAACAAAACGTTTAGTTGTAACATTTACAATCAGCAGTTGTTTCCATTGTTGATGTTGGTTTGTTTGTGTTCTTTGTGTGTTTGTTGTGGGTTGTGGTTTTTTTTTGTTTTTCGGGGGGGGGGGGGGGGGGGGGGGGGTTCTTGGCAAATAAAAATGTGACATCCACCATATTCCAGCGCCAGGAGGGGGGGTATTCTTGGCAAATAAAAATGTGACATCCACCATATTCCAGCGAAACAAACCTCAAATAGCACTCCTTATTCAAATGACCCGAGTTGAAGCAATGTGGACATAACTGCGTTTTTATTGTTACCATTTTCTTCAAATAAACTGTATGCGCCCGTGCCAAATTTACTGGAAAAATATAATGCGCTCGTTTCACACACACACACACTCACACGCACGCACACACACACACACACACATACACACACACACACACACACACACACAAACGCACACACGCAAACACACACACACACACACACACACACGCACCCACCCACCCCCCCACCCCCACACACACACACACACATGAGCGCGTGTGCAATCACATTCTCATTTCCAACCTCATGCAATCAGCCTCGATGTGAACAATAGCCTGTGTAGAGCAGTATTTATGATTATTAATTTCTGCTTACAAACGACCGTCGTTGAAGATTTACTGGCAGATAATGCACCCGCCGTTCTATCGAGCGTGAAATAACCTGACCTGTGTTTTGTTCTTCCTCGATCCATCTTGTCGGCTGATTGCCAAACCGACGGCAGAATGTCAGGCTGTAACAACATTTTAGGGCTATCGGGGGATATTGGGAGTGGGGGAGGGGGAGGAGGGATGGAGAGAAGGGGTGGAGAGGAGGAGCGGAGGAAGTTTGGCAGGAGAGGGTTATATGGCCGTGTATGTGTGTGTGTGTGTGTGTCTGTGTGTTTGTGTGTGTGTATGTGTGTGTGTGTGCGTGCGTCGGTGCGTGCGCGCGTGTGTGTGTGTGTATGTGCACTTGTGTGTGCGTGTATGTGCACTTGTGTGTGTGTATGTGTGTGTGTGTGTGTGTGTGTGTGTGTGTGTGTGTTTGATAGAGATATATAGAAATGCAGAGAGAGAGAGAGAGAGAGAGAGAGAGAGAGAGAGAGAGAGAGAGAGAGAGAGAGAGAGAGAGAGAGAGAATAGAGATAGACAGGGAGAGAAAGAGAGCAAGACAGAAAGAGACAGACAGACATGATTGTACAAACAGCGTGGTAGCATTGTGGTGAGATCTCTGTGGTCGTGATAAAACCACCATCAGGTCCGTGCATCTTCGAAGGTGGGGTATAATCGCCGTCAAAATCCAGCACATGGCAAATTAAACAAGTCGCGTAAGGCGAAATTACTACATTTAGTCAAGCTGTGGAACTCATGGAATGAAACTGAACGCACTGCATTTTTTCACAATGACCGTAGTCTTTATTCAGTTATTCTGGAGAAAAACAGAAATGCTGGAGAAAAACTGTTTGTTTCTGCAGCATTTCTGCATAATGTCATCTTTCGAGAGAGCAACGTTTTTTTCTGCAGTAAAACAGTTTTTAATCAAGAATGCTGCAGTAAAACGGTGATGTTGTTTTGCTGAAGAAAAACAGTTTACACTTTTTCTTCAGCATTTTGGCATTATTCAGTTATTCTGCAGAAAAACAGAAATGCTGGAGAAAAACTGTCTTTTCTGCAGCATTTTTGCATAATGTCATCTTTATATGTTTTTGGAATTAGGAAATGATGTAGAATAAGATGAACGTAAATTTAGATCGTTTTGTATAAACAAATTGTTTATTACATTTTTCAGATTTTTAATGACCAAAGTCATTAATTAATTTTTAAGCCACCAAGCTGAAATGCAATACCGTAGTCCGGCCTTCGTCGAAGATTGCTTTACAAAAATGTCAATCAATTTGATTAAAAAATGAGGGTGTGACAGTGCCGCCTCAACTATTACAAAAAGCCGGATATGACGTCATCAAAGACATTTATCGAAAAAATGAGAAAAAAAAAAGTCGGGGGATATCATACCCAGGAACTCTCATGTAAAATTTCATAAAGATCGGTCGAGTAGTTTACTCTGAATCGCTTTACACACTCACACACACACACACACACACACACACACACACACACATACACACAACCACACACACACACACACACACACACACACACACACACACACACACACACACACACATACACCACGACCCTCGTCTCGATAGTCAAAACTTGACTGAATGTAAAAAGCTACATCAAGACAGTACTGCGCCACGACCCGGCTACGCTTGTTTTGTGCAGTTCAAAAATAAGCGTAAGGAGAGCGTGCAGCTTCCCGATCTAGCAGATCCCACCCCGACCAAACCACGCTCATGGACATCCTCCGACGTTTTGGCCCACGATTGGTCACGCTCTGGATTGTGACGGCGATATGCCCCGATTTTATAACTTTTTCAGATCGGCGTGATCGGCATGACCGTGGTGATGACGTAGTACTGTGTGACGGGGCCATTAATAAGGCTTCAGTGGATTTCCAAAACTGAAGAAACAAAACCATAAAAACCACAGCAAGCGTCATGTCATCCGTCACCTTGGCCGACTGCCACCACTAAAAAAGTAATTACTTGCTGGATTACAGTTTTAGAAACAACAGAAACCCGCTATCGCGTGTCGTAAACCATAAAGCTCAAACAGTGTCTTGGCTTCCCTTGTTTCCGTCAACCCCTAGATTCTTCTTCTTCTTCTTCTTCTTTCTTCTTTCTTCTTTCTTCTTTCTTCTTCTTCTTCTTCTTCTTCTTCTTCTTCTTCTTCTTCTTTCTTCTTTCTTCTTTCTTCTTCTTCTTCTTCTTGTTCTTCTTGTTCTTGTTCTTGTTCTTCTTCTTCTTCTTCTTCTACTTGTTCTTCTTTTTCTTCTTGTTCTTCTTCTTGTTCTTGTTCTTCTTCTTCTTGTTCTCCTTCTTCTTGTTCTTCTTGTTCTTCTTGTTCTTCTCCTCCTCCTCCTCCTTCTCCTTCTTCTTCTTCTTCTTCTTCTTCTTCTTCTTCTTCTTCTTCTTCTTCTTCTTCTTCTTCTGCGTTCGTGGGCTGAAACTCCCACGTACACTCGTGTTTTTGCACGAGTGGATTTTTACGTGTATGGCCGTTTTTACCCCGCCATTTAGGCAGCCATAAGCCGCTTTCGGAGGAAGCATACTGGGTATGTTCGTGTTTCCTATAACCCACCGAACTCTGACATGGACTACAGGATCTTTTCCGTGCGCACTTGGTCTTGTGCTTGCGTGTACACACGTGATACGGCACTAGCAGGACCGGCACGGTTAGCCTAGTGGTAAGGCGTCCGCCCCGTGATCGGGAGGTCGTGGGTTCGAACCCCGGCCGGGTCATACCTAAGACTTTAAAATTGGCAATCTAGTGGCTGCTCCGCCTGGCGTCTGGCATTATGGGGTTAGTGCTAGGACTGGTTGGTCCGGTGTCAGAATAATGTGACTGGGTGAGACATGAAGCCTGTGCTGCGACTTCTGTCTTGTGTGTGGCGCACGTTATATGTCAAAGCAGCACCGCCCTGATATGGCCCTTCGTGGTCGGCTGGGCGTTAAGCAAACAAACAAACAAACAAAAGCACTAGCAGGTCTGCACATAAGTCGACTTGGGAGATTGGAAAAATCTCCACCTTAACCTGCACCAGGCGAGGCCGGGATTCGAACCCACGACCTTCCGATTTGGAGGCCGGCGTCTTACCACCAAGACATTGCGCCCGTCCGAAAGTTCAAACAGTTTCTTGGCTTCCCTTGTTTTCATCAAACCACTAGATTCAACTCACTCGAGCTAAGAAATAATTACCTTTTTTTCCGACATCGTCTAAGACTGCCTGGCATCTCTATAAGTGTCATGTAGATGGTTTGTTTTTAAATGTCATCGTCTTTCAGCTGGCATTTAGACAATGAAAAAAAATATCCAGCACTCCACAATAAACACAAGAACATTGGTTGATTAAAATCAACATGGCCGAAACAATGTTTTCATAAAAGAAGCGGTATTGTACAGGCACATGTTGAATTTGGGTTACATGTGTTGCAGAGTATTTGAAAATCCGTAGGCATAAAAACATGCAAAGAAGAGTGATAGGTCCCTGTTGTGAATATAGTCAAGTGGATAAATTGAGTACTTATGTTTCACACTAGTTTTGCTGTTACAGCAGTCCCTCTCATGAACGGACACCCTTGGGCCAGTGCAAACCTGTCCGTACATTGCAGGTTGCCGGTCACTGGAGAGCCCCCCCCCCCGCCCCCAGCACACACACTCAGGCACACTGACGGACTGAGTGAGTCTTTGCTACTGGTGAACGAGCTCTACTTGTCCTAAAACAATAAGGTCAAACTACTACAACTTATAACTGAAAGGAAAAAAACTGTCCTGTAAAAATGACGTTAAATCAACGGTGTCCGAAAAAGAGAGATAAAAGAAATCCTCAAATTCCTGATGATACCGGCACCCCATGAAAGCAGCCACGAACGTACTCACAGAGGCACACATGCTTGTGCAGATACTTTGCAAAAATATGAATTGAAAACCTGCATATGTGGTAATTTCTTTTTTTGTGTGTGGCTTTATTGAATACTTCAGGCAGTGACTTTTCCCTGTCCAGTTTTCTCTTTCGTCTCTCTTATTCCTCGCTTACCCACCCCCACCCCCTTACCCTCCACTCCCTTTACCCAGCCCCGACAGCACAAATATGTAATCTGCAAGGCAGAGTACACATTTTCTCAAAGGAAGACTACTCCTCTTCATGTATATCCAGAGATCTTCCAGCTGTCTCCACCATAAGCCAAGTGGTCAAGTCTTATACCCCCTTTCCACACAACCGTTCTAGGTCCCGTTCCCGTGTAGCGCTCTCACACACTGCGTTGTCATACCCGCATTCCACACATCCGTTCTAGGTCCCGTTCCCTTACCGACCAAGGACGGCTGCCACTATGGTCAGATCAGACGCTGCTGAAAGATGCAAAAAAAACGCCGTTTGCGCAGCAGCATTCCTTGGTTGGTACGGGAACGGGACAAAGAACGGTTGTGTGGAATGGGGGTATAACTTTTGACACCGACTAACTGAAGAAAGAACAGATCTATGAGGTAACCATCCCCAATGGTCCAGGCTCAGGAAACAAAGAATATATATTGCCTGGGGCGATTGTAGCTTCCCTTCTTCGTGTCCGATAGCTCAGTTGGTAGAGCACTGGACTTGTGATCGGAAGGTCGCAGGATCGAATTCGGGCCGGGACGGACACGGGTCAACTTTATGTGCAGACCCAGAGACGGAAGCCATGTCCCACCCCCGTGTCATCACAATGGCACGTAAAAGACCTTGGTCATTCTGCCATAAGTGCAGGTGGCTGAATACACCTAAACACGCAGACACCTGGGTAGCGCGATTCCGTTGCTGCTAGCTTTCCACTGGGAGGAAGCGACCCGAATTTCCCAGCGATGGGACAATAAAGTAATGAAAATGAAAAAAAAAATGAAAAAATGAAAATAGTAGAGCATAGTGCATTTTCATGTTGGCATCTTCTCCACTGAAAGCTATAACCCAAAGACTGAAGACCAAAGTGCTTTACCCCACTTCTGACCCGAATCACCCCCCTCCTGCTAGGTACACGTGCACTCAAGTTAACCTCTGCTTTGACCTGTGTGTCAGGAGTCGGATGAGAGAGAGAGAGAGAGAGAGAGAGAGAGAGAGAGAGAGAGAGAGAGAGAGAGAGAGACACACATACACACATAGACAGAAGCGGAGAGACTCAGAGGGAGACACAGACAAAGACATACATGTATACAGAGAGAGAGAGGGAGAGAGAGAGAGAGAGAGAGAGAGAGAGAGAGAGAGAGAGAGAGAGAGAGAGAGAGAGAGAGAGAGAGAGAGACGCAAAGAACCATGACAAGTTGTCGTGGCGTTTTGTGCCAAACGGCAATGTTGTCAAAGGTTGTTGAGCATATATTCTGTACAAGTCGTGCAGCGTTCATTTATACCGCCTGCGTCTAGACATATGAATCATTCATATGATCATTTCACTGTCGACACCAAAGTTATCTTGGGACTCTGTTTCTTCGCAATGTTTATGCTGCACGCTTCAGGAGCTATGCCTATCACTTACTGAACAGCTGAACGCACGCAACATTCCTTGACTATTTTCCCATTGTTTCTGTCGTGCTTAGTTTCGTGTGTTTTTACATTTAGTCAAGTTTTGACTAAATGTTTTAACATCGAGGGGGAATCGAAACGAGGGTCCTGGTGTATGTGCGTGTGTGTGTCTGTGTGTGTGTGTGTGTAGAGCGATTCAGACTAAACTACTGGACCGATCTTTATGAAATTTGACATGAGAGTTCCTGGGTATGAAATCCCCGAACGTTTTTTTCATTTTTTTGATAAGTCTTTGATGACGTCATATCCGGCTTTTCGTGAAAGTTGAGGCGGCACTGTTACGCCCTCATTTTTCAACCAAATTGGTTGAAATTTTGGTCAAGTAATCTTCGACGAAGCCCGGACTTCGGTATTGCATTTCAGCTTGGTGGCTTAAAAATTAATTAATGACTTTGGTCATTAAAAATCTGAAAATTGTAAAAAAAAAAATAAAAATTTATAAAACGATCCAAATTTACGTTTATCTTATTTTCCATCATTTGCTGATTCCAAAAACATATAAATATGTTATATTCGGATTAAAAACAAGCTCTGAAAATTAAATATATAAAAATTATTATCAAATTTTTTTTTTCGAAATCAATTTAAAAACACTTTCTTCTTATTCCTTGTCGGTTCCTGATTCCAAAAACATATAGATATGATATGTTTGGATTAAAAACACGCTCAGAAAGTTTAAACGAAGAGAGGTACAGAAAAGCGTGCTATGCTTCTCAGCGCAACGAATACCCCGCTCTTCTTGTCAATTCCACGGGCACTGCCTTTGCCACGGGCGGTGGAGTGACGATGCTACGAGTATACGGTCTTGCTGCGTTGCATTGCGTTCAGTTTCATTCTGTGAGTTCGACAGCTACTTGACTAAATGTTGTATTTTCGCCTTACGCGACTTGTTTCTCCTTCCGTTTGTACTTTAATATGAATCAATTTGAAAGGGTAAGAGAAAATGAATCGTCATAATTGTGAAAAACTTGACCACCCAACAGAAAACGCAGAAAGGAGACCAACCCATCTCTGGCATCATACACTGTAAGAGAGAAACTACACAAATATGCCTTACAAATTGGCAAATCCCCCCAAAAGAGCCCATATTGAATTAATCGACGAAGAAGTGACCTTATGAGGTGCAGATGGATACCACCAACAGAATGCACAAATGTGACCCTCCACCACGAAATGAGTCGCATGTCACCTTTGCATGATTTTCATATTTTTACATTTTCCTAAAGAGTATTTTATGCTCTATCCAGTGGTGAAACCCGTTTTAGAAAAGAGCGAAAACTGTTTGAGTTATAAGCCTGTGACTAAGGTGACCCTCACACTGTTACCAGACACTCCCCGGACTTATATTAAGCCTAGCGCAGAACCGCGCGAGGTGACATGCGACTCATTTTGTGGTGGAGGGTCACAAATTGTCGAATAGTAATGGTTCTATCTATATAGTAACCGTAATTGTTATTACTACAGCGATAGTCATATCAAATGTTTTTTCTTGGTATAGACACTATTTAGCAAATGGCATATACTTATGACGCAATCCTTACATGAATAAGATCCACATAATATATGCTCTCCCGCTCTGGAACTTCGGAGGGCCGCCGAGAGTCTGTCGTCGGGGAATGTGAATAGCAACTCTTGAAAGGCTAACATTTATTAAAAAAAAATAGCCCCAAAGAGGCGTAATTCAGTAATAAAATAACTCCCACGATAACCACAAGAAAGACATTGCATTGGAAAATATAAGAATTGTTATAGAGATGTTAAAATAATTGTGATGAGAGAAGCAAACATCAAAGGTGTGAGGACTGTTT
>NW_027126088.1:22500-30000 GCF_037325665.1 Littorina saxatilis | reverse complement strand
CGTAATTATTTTGGTGAACTGAGCGCAAGATAACCCTACGGAAAGACGTTTGAAATGGAAATATAAGAAATGTTAATTTTATGTACAGGACGATTCTGGTCATACAAAATAAATGTGATGATGGATGGAAGGATCAAAGGTTCATGGACTTTTTTATTACCCCACAAGAGCCACACTAAATGTAAGACAAATATAAAAATAGTGTGCCGATAGATTCAGTAAACATACAAAAAGATTCTGGTCATTAATGTTCTTTGCAATGCGTGGAACTGTTCAATTTGGGCAACGCAAAAGACAGCACACACATTATTTCTGCAAGCAAAATGAAACTGGAGTCACTCCGGTATTATAAAAACAAGTTATATTTCATTGCTTGAATCAGGCAATGCAAAAATCGCTATCATGTTAAAGAAGAAACGTTTTCGAAAACTCGAATTTAATGTAAATACCCATTATACAAGCGGCCGTACAATATTACAGTAACCACATGAAAGCCAAAAGTCTCGACTTGTTCTGCCGTCAAAAGATCGATGCAGCGTTTCAATTTTGTCAACGTCGTGTATTTTTTTTACATTTAGTCAAGTTTTGACTAAATGTTTTAACATAGAGGGGGAATCGAGACGAGGGTCATGGTGTATGTGTGTGTGTGTGTGTGTGTGTGTGTGTGTGTGTGTGTGTGTGTGTGTGTGTGTGTGTGTGTGTCTGTCTGTGTGTGTGTGTAGAGCGATTCAGACTAAACTACTGGACCGATCTTTATGAAATTTTACATGAGAGTTCCTGGGAATGATATCCCCGGACGTTTTTTTCTTTTTTTCGATAAATGTCTTTCATGACGTCATATCCGGCTTTTTGTAAAAGTTGAGGCGGCACTGTCACACCCTCATTTTTCAATCAAATTGATTGAAATTTTGGCCAAGCAATCTTCGACGAAGGCCAAACTTCGGTATTGCATTTCAGTTTGGTGGCTTAAAAATTAATTAATGACTTTGGTCATTAAAAATCTGAAAATTGTTAAAAAAAACAATTTTTTATAAAACGATCCAAATTTACGTTCATCTTATTCTTCATCATTTTCTGATTCCAAAAACATATAAATATGTTATATTCGGATTAAAAACAAGCTCTGAAAATTAAAAATATAAAAATTATGATCAAAATTAAATTTCCGAAATCGTTTTAAAAACTATTTCATCTTACAAGGATGTCGGTTTCTGATTCCAAAAACATATAGATATGATATTTTTGGATTAAAAACACGCTCAGAAAGTTAAAACGAAGAGAGGTACAGTAAAGCGTGCGATGAAGCACAGCGCAACCGCTACCGCGCCAAACAGGCTCGTCACTTTCACTGCCTTTTGCACTAGCGGCGGACTACGTTCAGTTTCATTCTGTGAGTTCCACAGCTTGACTAAATGTAGTAATTTCGCCTTACGCGACTTGTTTTATCTTGATCGCGTGTGGGTATATGAATCATCAAGATAACCATTTCGGTGTCAACGACAACATTTAGCGGTTGTCATGGGACTCTTTTTTCCAATGTTTTCCACATGCTGTCTGTCACTTACTGGACTGTTGCACGCAACACTGCAAGACAATTTTCCGCTCACTTCTGCAGTGTTTCTTGCCGTGTTTTTCTGTTGTCAGAATTTTGGTCTGAATCAACTGAAAACGGCAAGAGAAAAGTATCCGTGTTGTCATTTTGAGAATGAATATGTAATTTGCCTCAAGCCCCTTTTCCTCTTCTTCTTCTTCTTCTTCTTCTTCTTCTTCTTCTTCTTCTTCTTCTTCTTCCTCGCGGACGTTCCCTGGCTAAGTTTTGAAAATAGATCAGGATTTGTATCACGAAATAAGTACCAACTGAAACAGAATCTGAATTAGAAAAATAAAAACAAGAATTGTAGGTTATTAGAACGTTTTATTATTATTAAAAAAAACCGTTACATGTGCAGTACGTCGACCCACTGGTCTTTTAAGTAGACTGGCAGACACACACTAACTTATGATATGAAAGTAAACTCTTATCAATCAATCAATCAATCAATATGAGGCTTATACCGCGCGTATTCCGTGGGTACAGTTCTAAGCGCGGGGATTTTTTTTTTTTAAATTTGTTTATGCAATTTATATCGCGCACATATCAAACGCTTATGAACGGTTATGAAACGTTCTAATAACCTACAATTCTTGGGTTTTTTTTAATTCTGAACTTTGGAACGTTAGCAGTTTATCTGTTTTTGGATTTGAACAGAATCTGAGTTTTACGGAACCATTTTATTGCGATACGCCTCAAATGTGAAACTTTTTTGGTTCTTCTTCTTCTTCTCCTTCTTCGTTCATGGGCTTAGACTCCCATGTTCACTCGTGTTTTTCGCACGAGTGGATTTGTACGTGTATGACCGTTTTTAACCCGCCGTTCAGGCAGCATACGCCGATTTCGGGGGAGGCATGCTGGGTATTTTCGTGTTTCTATAACCCACCGAACTCTGACATGGATTACAGAATATTTTACGTGCGCACTTGGTCTTGTGCTTGCGTGTACACACGAAGGGGGTTAAATCACTAGCAGGTCTGCACATGAATTGACCCGGGAGATCGGAAAAATCTCCACTCTTAACCCACCAGGCGGCAGCGACCGGGATTCGAACTCACGACCTCCCGATTAGGAGGCCGACGTCTTACCACCACGACACTGCGCCCGTCTTTTTGGTTCAAATCACCTATTTTCAACTGATTTTCCCATGCTCTTGTGGGGGAAATCTCTGTTGACTCGGTACAATCGAATGTCCTTCACCTCCTTCGACCTAGTATCGACGCCCAGGTTAGAGTGCAGGCAAGAATTCATTTCCCAAGCATGCTAGCCACAAGCTTATGACCTGGTAAGCGTGACCCGCTGTAAGACGAGCGAGCTTCTTGGTGAATTAAGACGTTGAGAGCCACTGTCCATCAGGGTAGGGGAGAGGTGATACATATATATTTATCCTCGGTCAGCTGTGGTGATGGTTTGTGTGTTTAGTGGTGGCAGTGATGGTGTGGTGATGGTCGTATCACTCAGTTATGACAGTATGAATGAGATTTAAAGATTCTGAGTGTGGGTATTATAGATCAGATTCAATCAGAATGTCATGTTTCTATACGAATACATTTGTAAGGACGAGATTTTAATTAAGGCAGTGATATTTTGTGCGAGTGTGTGTGTGTGTGTGCGGGGGAGGATGCTTTAGTGTGTGTTTGTATGTGTGTGTGTGTGTGTGTGTGTGTGTGTGTGTGTATGTGTGTGCGCGTCAGTGCGTCAGTGCGTGCGTGCGTACGTGCATGCATACTTCCCTGCATGCGTGTGTGCTTGTGTGTGAGTTTACAAATTATACCAAAACCGAAATCGTTTTAAAAACTATTACATCTTATTCCTTGTCGGTTACTGATTCCAAAAACATATAGATATGATATTTTTGGATTAAAAACACGCTCAGAAAGTTAAAACGAAGAGAGGTACAGTAAAGCGTGCGATGAAGCACAGCGCAACCGCTACCGCGCCAAACAGGCTCGTCACTTTCACTGCCTTTTGCACTAGCGGCGGACTACGTTCAGTTTCATTCTGTGAGTTCCACAGCTTGACTAAATGTAGTAATTTCGCCTTACGCGACTTGTTTTATCTTGATCGCGTGTGGGTATATGAATCATCAAGATAACCATTTCGGTGTCAACGACAACATTTAGCGGTTGTCATGGGACTCTTTTTTCCAATGTTTTCCACATGCTGTCTGTCACTTACTGGACTGTTGCACGCAACACTGCAAGACAATTTTCCGCTCACTTCTGCAGTGTTTCTTGCCGTGTTTTTCTGTTGTCAGAATTTTGGTCTGAATCAACTGAAAACGGCAAGAGAAAAGTATCCGTGTTGTCATTTTGAGAATGAATATGTAATTTGCCTCAAGCCCCTTTTCTTCTTCTTCTTCTTCTTCTTCTTCTTCTTCTTCTCTCTCGCGGACGTTCCCTGGCTAAGTTTTGAAAATAGATCAGGATTTGTATCACGAAATAAGTACCAACCGAAACAGAATCTGAATTAGAAAAATAAAAACAAGAATTGTAGGTTATTAGAACGTTTTATTATTATTAAAAAAAAACGTTACATGTGCAGTACGTCGACCCACTGGTCTTTTATGTAGACTGGCAGACACACACTTATGATATGAAAGTAAACTCTTATCAATCAATCAATCAATCAATCAATCAATCAATATGAGGCTTATATCGCGCGTATTCCGTGGGTACAGTTCTAAGCGCAGGGATTTTTTTTAAATTTGTTTATGCAATTTATATCGCGCACATATCAAACGCTTATGAACGGTTATTCTTCTTCTTCGTCGTTCGCTGAACGGTTATGAAACGTTCTAATAACCTACAATTCTTATCTTTTTTTTTTAATTCTGAACTTTGGAACGTTAGCAGTTTATCTGTTTTTGGATTTGAACAGAATCTGAGTTTTACGGAACCATTTTATTGCGATGCGCCCAAATGTGAAACTTTTTTGCTTCTTGTTCTTCTTCTTGTTCTTCTTCTTGTTCTTCTTCTTCTACTTCGTTCATTGGCTTAGACTCCCATGTTCACTCGTGTTTTTCGCACGAGTGGATTTGTACGTGTATGACCGTTTTTAACCCGCCGTTCAGGCAGCATACGCCGATTTCGGGGGAGGCATGCTGGGTATTTTCGTGTTTCTATAACCCACCGAACTCTGACATGGATTACAGAATATTTTACGTGCGCACTTGGTCTTGTGCTTGCGTGCACACACGAAGGGGGTTAAGTCACTAGCAGGTCTGCACAAAAGTTGACCTGGGAGATCGGAAAAATCTCCACTCTTAACCCACCAGGCGGCAGCGACCGGGATTCGAAATCACGACCTCCCGATTAGGAGGCCGACGTCTTACCACCACGACACTGCGCCCGTCTTTTTGGTTCAAATCACCTATTTTCAACTGATTTTCCCATGCTCTTGTGGGGGAAATCTCTGTTGACTCGGTACAATCGAATGTCCTTCACCTCCTTCGACCTAGTATCGACGCCCAGGTTAGAGTGCAGGCAAGAATTCATTTCCCAAGCATGCTAGCCACAAGCTTATGACCTGGTAAGCGTGACCTGCTGTAAGACGAGCGAGCTTCTTGGTGAATTAAGACGTTGAGAGCCACTGTCCATCAGGGTAGGGGAGAGGTGATACATATATATTTATCCTCGGTCAGCTGTGGTGATGGTTTGTGGGTTAAGTGGTGGCAGTGATGGTGTGGTGATGGTCGTATCACTCAGTTATGACAGTATGAATGAGATTTAAAGATTCTGAGTGTGGGTATTATAGATCAGATTCAATCAGAATGTCATGTTTCTATACGAATACATTTGTAAGGACGAGATTTGAATTAAGGCAATGATATTTTGTGCGAGTGTGTGTGTGTGTGTGCGGGGGAGGATGCTTTAGTGTGTGTTTGTATGTGTATGTGTGTGTGTGTGTGTGTGTGTGTGTGTGTGTGTGTGTGCGTCAGTGCGTCAGTGCGTGCGTGCGTACGTGCATGCATACTTCCCTGCATGCGTGTGTGCTTGTGTGTGAGTTTACAAATTATACCAAAACCGCACCGAAACCCGTCCTGCCTACTGTTCTCAGGTATCAGAGACAGACATCGGACTCTAACTTGGCAGACCCACCCTAACGCCTGCCCAAAATAGCGCTTTTTTCACTCTGCTTCAGTTCAAGACAGTGCTTTCCCAGCGTCCACGCTGCTACTAAAAGCCGAGTGAATATGACCTAGACATGGCCCATTTCGCGGGACGAAACGGCTAAATCGCACGTGCTTATCTCCAAGTCAACGTGCAGCTGTCCCACGATGTGCCAAGTGCCAGGCTGGTACAACAATGATAGTGGATCCCATAACAACCATGAATCAATCAGTCCGTCACCCTTTACTTTCGTCTCTGTCTGCCTGCCTCGGACAATATTGGTGTGCACAAAATGATGCAGCTAGAACTGTCCATCACATCACCAATCCAAAATCAAATAAACTGCCATGTGAACAGAACTCAATTCTATCTCCTACTGTGGGTTTTTTCTGACTATGGGGGATGTTGATTTATTCCCCCCTCTGCTTCTTTACCTCTGTAAACTTGTAGAGCTAGTTATTTTTCGATAATGACCCAGCAACCAAACAAATAACGAGCCAGCAACAGCCTGAATCCTCGATAGTGCAATGGGTTGAGAAGCTGTTCTGTTTCGGTACTACTTTTGCGACTGAAAAGTTCCGAACGCTCTATACGTACGAAGTATACATCTCTGGAGCAAACAATACAAACATACCGCATTTAAATTAACAACTACAGGCCTGAACACATGAATCTCCATATAAAATCCATGAGTTCGGTTATTTTCTGAATCTAGATCTGCCGTGCACAAACCGTTCATCACAAGCAAATTCCCAAGGCAAGTAACTCATACTCTAGCGACAAGAGTAGTTCCCCTTCTTTTAACTCAGTTTCTTCGACAACACTGACTGCAATCCGACGGTCAGTTTTCAACAATATTTCATTTTATAAACAGATCACACGCAACCAAATGCACACATCTCATCAATTTAGACAACATAAAGCGGTTGCATACACTATTTTCCCCAGAAAACTGAACTTCATACAGTAATTAACGTTGGAACACGGGTGCAAAAGTTCGTCTGCTAGTCCCATTTGACGAAAGAACATTATCCTAAGCGATACTAAAACATAAACAGAACACACAATATCTGCCTTTACCGCCACAGCAGAATAACAGCATATCCGTGTACTTGATTTTAGTCCAAAACAGGAAAACTGACAAGAAGTGTTAACAGAATGGAATGATTTGCACGGAACTATACAACCGCGCATTAATCGATCGCCTGCGCATGTTGACTGGTTGAGTGATTCGGATTCGATCAAACTTTCGCACAAAAACTCTTGTTTTCTTTGAATAACTGAAGAAAGGAGGAATAAAGAGCTTACACACCTCGTCTCAGTGATTATTAAAAATAATGGTCTCAGTTCGCGGTCATGAAAAAGCTCGCTGAAGCTCGCATTTTTCATGATCCGCCAACGTCGACCATTATTTTTAATAATCACTGAGACTCGGCATGTAGCCTCTACATATTATGTTCCTTTGGTGTTCGGTATGTAGACATAGACAAACCCAGATCGAGGCTTGTGGTCGTCGCGCTCAAGTGTGAAGCACGGACGTTACGATGTTTGGTAATGTATCTGAAATACATTGAATACAAGTCATCCAACAAACTTACAAACGTGTTTGAGATTGTGAGCGTGCTTTGCCAGCTCTTTTAACACTTTGATAATATATTTCTTTCAGCGAATCCTTATTAAGTATGTCACAGTTCAATGCACAAAATGAAATAATGATTTTTGTGTATATATCATAAGCCAGTAAATATATCATAAGTTGTCGGTTCAAAACAGGCGTTTTTATTTACATAGAAAGTC